>NW_020173113.1:1087349-1110556 GCF_003031525.2 Neophocaena asiaeorientalis asiaeorientalis | reverse complement strand
AACCACTGTCCCACCAGGGAAGCCCCTGTTCTCAGGTTTTTAACTCAACTATCTGAACTATTAGCACAATAATCACTTCTCCAGGAGTTATTAGCCCAGTTAACACTCAGAATCTAAAACAGGGCACTGAAAAATCTGCACGACAAAGCTCTCCTCATTCAAGAAGTATTTCATTTACTAGAGAGGGTGCTTGCTGGATTCAGATGTACAGAAGCACTATCTTCCTGGTCTTTTTCTAGTTGGACTAAAAGGATTTCAGAAAGCTCTGACTTGTATGTATAACTCTCGTGTTTGAAAAAGAACTTTCATTGTAATAGATAGGTCAGTGAGAAAAAACACTCCCCCATTTAATTTTAGTTGTAGAGTCGAGAAGGAAGCAAGTTTTGTTTCATCAGATGACAGAAATAATGCTACTGATTGGCAGTATTAATCCCACCTTCCTCCTAAAATGAGCATCTGGGTCCTAAAGATGGTTCTCCAAGCAAAGATGTGAAGACGGTTTTTTAAGCAAAGAGTAACACTAAGGAGACAGTTCGTGTATCCATTGTTTACATTCATACTATTCCACATACTCAAAAACAGACATAGGGCTTCCCTGGTGGCGCAGTGGTTGAGAGTCCACCTGCCGATGCAGGAGACACGGGTTCGTGCCCCGGTCCGGGGGGATCCCACATGCTGCAGAGCGGCTGGGGCCGTGAGCCATGACCGCTGAGCCTGCACGTCCGGAGCCTGTGCTCCGCAGCGGGAGAGGCCGCAGCGGTGAGAGGCCCGCGTACCACAAAAACAAACAAACAAACAAAAACAGACATAGAGCTTCCAGGTCTGCATAAGATGGAGTGAGCACACTCCACCCTGTCTTTCCCAGTAAACACAAACTATAAAACCTGGAAAGGCAGCCTGGAGCAGCTCTTTGAGGACTGAAAAGTAAACAGGCATTGGGCACTGACAGAGAGAGAGCCAGGACATGTCCTGTAGCTCTGGCCCAGGAAGCAGGACAGAAAACTCCTGATACTCAGAGAGCGGGGGCCTCCTCTCTGTTCTCTCAAGCCACAGCCCCCAGGTGGCAAGAGCAGCCTGCGGCAACAGGGGTTTTTTGAGATGGGGCCAGACCCCAGGATTTTTTTTCTCTACTGCTTGGCATTGGGGACGCGGGCACGGCTGTGTAAGTACGCAGCAGAGCAGGATAAGGAAATCCCAAGCTTTCTGGCTAAATAACCAAAAAAACAGAAGCCCCGTGGAATTGGAAAGTATCGGAAAACAACAGGTCCTACTGTATAGCACAGGGAACTATATTCAATCTCCTGTGATCACCCATAATGGAAAAAAGTATGAAAAATAATGTGTATATATATATATATATATATGTAACTGAATCACTTTGCTGTACAGCAGAAATTAACAAACATTGTAAACCAACTATACTTGAATCAAATAAATTGTTTTAAAAAGTATTGGAAAGATCACTGAGAGGGAGGAGCTCGGGAAAAGACCCCATAAATTGTTTCTGAACTCTCAGACTCACCTGCAAGCTTTACATGCATGGATCTCATCCTAAAGAGCCTACTGAAGACTTTGAGAACTGAACTGCCTAAGTCCCAGACGGGTTACTGGGGCACGTACTTATGAGACACATCCAAGTAGCACTGCCAAGGCTTGGAAAATTGAACTGACATTGGGACCACACCTCACAGAAGGTGGGTTAGAACCTAACCAAGTCAGCTGTCTGCTAAAACAAAAATAGCAGCGTTCTTCATGGGCTTTCAACAAGATGCAGAGTTTCATAACATAATATTCAAAATGTGCTGGATAAAATCCAAAATTACTCAGCATGGGAAAAGACCATCAACAGGTGCCAATGTCGAGATGACAGAGATGTTTGAACTATCTGACAAAGACTTTAAAGCAGCTATGACAAAAGTGCTCCAGCAACCAATCTTGCAATCTTGAAACCTACAGAGGAATACAAAGTCTGAGCAAAGACAGAAAATGTATAAAGGGGAACTGTTGCAAATTTTAGAATGGAAAAATATAATAACTGAAATAAAAACTCACTGGATGGGCTCAATGCAGCAGGGAGATAAGATTCTGAACTTAAAGATGAAACCATAGAAATTAGCCAGTCTGAACAACAAAGAGAAAACAAACAAAAACAAAGAGAAAAAAAGTTTTAGAAACAAAACCACAGCGCCCCAGGGATGTGGGGGACAAGAACAGAAGTCTTCCATTTGTGTCATGGGAGTCCCAGAAAGAGGAGAAAAAATGTAGTGCAGGAATAAAATCTAACAATATAATAGCTGAAAACTTCCTAAATTTCTCAAGAGATATAAATCTATACATTCATAAAGCTACCCTTTAGGAATGAAGGTGATATACAGATATCTTTAGCTGAAGGAAAACTAAGAACATTCATTGGCGGCTGACTTCCTCTAAGATAACAGCTAAAGAAAGCTCAAAGGGAAATGATACCACAAGGAGCATGAGGGATGAAGAGAGAGCAAGAGAAATGGTAGATATATGGGTAAATATAAAACACTACACTTCTCCTCTTGAGTTCTTTGTTGAAAGCAAAAATTATAACATTGCCTATGGGGTTTTCAAAGTATGCCAATGTAATAGATCAGATGAAAGTAACAAAAGAAGGGAGGATAAAGGGACCTATATGGTGGTAAGATTTCTACAGTCCTCTTAAAGTGGTAAGCTGTTGATTCTAAATTGACGGTGAAGTATATACATCTCAATTCCTAGAGCAGGGACTAAAAAATGATACAAAAAGATACACAAGAGATCAAGTAAAATAAAACACTAAGAAATATTCAAATAACTCAAAAGAAGGCAGAATACAGAAAACAGACACCTGAAAATAGAGGGAACAAACAGAAAACGATAATGAAATGATAGGCATAAATCCAACGTCAATAATAACTATGTTAAACTCAAACGGTCTAAAATAAACATGAATGAAAAGACAAAGACTACGAGAATGAATAAACAATATGAACCATATGCTAACAAAAACATCACTTGAAATATAATACTATCGGGTAGATAGGTTAAAAGTAAAAGGATAGAAAGAGGTATATCCTGAAAACACTTCAAAAGGAAGCTGAAGTGGCTTTATACAGACAAAACAGACTTCAAAACAAAGACAACTGCCAGGGACAAAGAAGGACACTACATAAAAGGGTCCATTTGCCAAGAAAACGTGACAATTCCAAATGCCAAATGCATTTGTACCTAACCACAGACTTTCAAAACACATGAAGCCAAAACTGACAGAACTCAAAGGAGAAATAGGTAAACCTAAAGTTATCGTCGGAAGCTTCAACACTCCTCTCAGTAATATGTGGAAATTGTAGACGGAAAATACCACCAACCAACTGAATCTCATATTTGTAAGACATTCTAACCAACAAAAGCAGAATACACATTCTTTTAAAGCACACGTAAAACATTCATGAGGATAGACCATACCCTGAAGTATAAAACTTTAACAAATTTCAAAGAATTGAAATAATGCAAAATGTGTCATCTGATCATAATGAAATTAAACTAGAAATCAACAGCAAAGAGAGAAGATAAAAATTTCCAAACACTTGGAAATTATATAACACATTGTACTTCTAAATAATGTATGGGTCAAAGGGGAAAGTCTCAAGAGAAAAAAATTGTTGAATTGAACACAATGAAAATACAACATGTCAAAATGTGTGTGATGCAGCTAATACAGTGCTTATAGGGAAATTTATAACAAATATTTATAATAGAAAAAGGAGAGAGGTCTCTAACCAATAATCTAAGCTTCCACATGCAGAAACTAGAAAATGAAGAGCAAAATATACCCAAAGCAAGGAAGGAAATAACAAAGATAAGAGCTGAAATAAATGAAATTGAAAGCAAAACAAGAAAGAAAAGAAAAGAAAGAAAATCAATGTAAACAAACACTGGTTATTTGAAAATATCAATACAATTGTTAAGCCTGTAGCAAGACTGACAAAGAAAAAAAAAAGGAGAGAAAAAACACAACTTACTAATATCAGGAGTGAAAGAGGGAACATAACTTACAGTTCCCACTGACATTAAAAGGATAATAAGGGAATATTATGAACAACTCTATGCATATAAATTTGATAATTAAAATTGCTAATATTTTTTATGATTTTTAAAACCTACGTTCTTGAGGTATATTGGTCTGTGGTTTTGTCTTTGTTGTTTTTTCTTTTTACCATCTTTGGCAACAGAGTGATGCTGGCCTTATAAAATAAATTGGGAACTTTTCCCTCTCCTGAAAGATACTGTCTAAAATTGGTGTTATGTCTTCCTCAAATGTTTGTTAGAATTTACCAGCAGAACCACCTGGGCCTGGAGATTTTTTATTCAGAAGATTTTAAACTATGAATTCAGTTTTATTAATGATTATAGAACTACTCAGGTTATTGATTTCATCTCAGATAAGTTTTGGTAGGTTGTAGTTGAGAATCGCTGTTGTAAGTTCTTGTTGAATTCTCAAGTTTGATTCCCCTTGGATTAAAGAAGAGACCATTTGATCCAGGATTTTCCAGATTGTCACAGAGAGGTTTCCAATCTTCTTGGCAGTAAATCAGATAGTGGTAGGGGGAGGGGGGAAGGGGGAGTTTACAGGGGGATCAGAGGAGAGTGTTGATAGGGTGAATTTCAGGCTCCTAGCTTCTGAGACTGACCTGTCACACACCTCTGTAGTTACTACAGTCATCTGAATCCCTATTACCTGGCCAGGGTGGAGGATTTGAAATGTTACAGTGTCTCCACCACCCCCGCTCCCCACCACCAGAGCAACTGCCCTCTGAACCACCTCCTGGGATTCCTCCATCTTACCAGCAGCAAATACATACCCATGCACAAGTTAAGGGCTGACATGGCTTCTGCCCACACATAACCAGCAGTCTTTTTAATTCGTTTATTATTTTGAAGAGAATTGAGCTGCTATAGAAAAAGTGTGGAAAACACTGCCCCCAGATGTCCCAAAGGAGGTGAGTCGGGTTCTGGCCTGGGCTCCTGGGGAAGGCCTGGGCCAGCTCTTCCCAGCCCAAGGCAGGGCACTTCAATAGTCATCCTGCGTTTGGAAACAAAGTCGTGGCATCCAACTGACTGGCTGCAATTCTTCCTCCATTTAGTCAGACTCACAAACTGAGATTCATAAAGCTGAAAGCAACCTCATGAATCCCCCTGTCTATGACCTTATTTCACAGATGAAGAAACTGTGGTCCAGTTATGGGTACTAGCTGGCCCAAGGTCGCCTACCTTGTTGAGGCAAAACTGGGACTGGAGCCCACATTCCAAGGGCCCAGCACAGTGTTCTTTACCCTACACGTAAAAACAAGTTTTGACTGGACAGCTACTATATATACATGAGGCAGTGTGACAACAGTTCCTGTCATCGTGGAATTGAACTTCAGTGGGGAATACAGACATTCAACAATTGCCCAGATAACTAAAATGGAAATGCGTAGTAAACCACTAAGGGGCAATGCAAGGAGTATAAATATCAATATATTGCCTTGGGACTTCCCTGGTGGTCCAGTGGCTAAGACTCCATGCTCCCAATGCCGGGGGCCCGGGTTCAATCCCTGGTCAGGGAACTAGATCCCACATGCCACAACTAAGAGTTCACATGCCACGACTAAACATCCCACATGCTGCAACACAGATCCCGCGTGCTACAACTAAGACCTGACGCAACCAAATAAATAAATAATATTTTTCAAAAAAATACATTGCCTTAAAATTTTTTCCCAAAATACAACCCACCACCACCATCAGCACCACAGTCATAGTGATTCCAATGGAAAAGTTTCACCTTGGAAAATTGGGGAATTATCATATGTGATCTTTCAGTGATGAAGTGAAACTGCATGTTTAAGTCTGCCACCCAGAGGGTGCTTTTGTCCCCCATCTGAAGCACAATCTTAGACAGGTAAATGGAGAAGAATGTCACATTTAGTATACTAAGGAGCTAGACAAAAAGACAGACATTGAAAGGAATAATGATTCTAGCCACGAGTCCTTTCTTGGACCAGGATGAAAGAGCCACTGTAAGGTGACTCAAGCCAAGCATCATGACCCAGATGCTGCTGGTGAGGTAGCACCGCAGCCACAAAGGCCCTGAAGCAGGCTCCAATCACCAGCATGACATACTCCAGAGAGCGGGAGCCCTCTGCTGAGTAAACTGGATAGTCCTGCAAGCAGAGAATGAATGAATGTAGGAATCTGTTTCAACAGCTTGCTAGTGAAGAAAGAGCATGACGAAACATGCACATATAAAGCTTCTAGCTTTATCTCAGAGTCTGATCAATGTTAACATTTTATATGGGAAACTTCTATGAAAGATTGACAAGTTACTCTCTTGGGAGATGTTTCCCCCACAACTTGCGCTCTCATGATGGGAGCATTTAAAGGGTCTCTGATTTTCCCCTCTTCTTTCAAGGGATAAACAAAATCGTGGAATCTGAGACTTGAGGTGACAGTGGCCATCACTGAAGCTTTGCACATAGTAAGTTACCACATGAGAGAGTTGAATAAAACAGACTCAAGTCTGTAGCCCGTGAACTGAGAATTCTATTGTATCAGGAGGTCAGGCTCTTTTAACCATAATGATGACTGAAATCGGTATGCAATTCTACATGAAATATAGAGCCTTCTGGAAGAAAAAACAAGGTCAAGTCACCTACGAGGTGACCAAGAAAACTACTAAAAGAGATGTTTCCAGAGTCTTCTAAACTACATTGTGAAGTGAGGTAAACGGAACACATAGTTTCGGACAGAAAAGCAGGAGTAACTGTCAGAGACTGTCACCAGAATGGATAGGATTCAGGCCACAGTTGTACCAAACAGGTGTCTGACCACCCACCTGGGCTCTCTGCTCATCATTTCAAAACTCTAAAGGTGCTTATTTTGGTTAAAGGTATAGAATTTAAGATTTTTTTCAAATGTCTAATGTACTCAGCTTAAAATTCAGATTCATACCTGCCAACTGTGCTTGGGCACAAATAATTAATCATCATCACAATAAGCTGTAAAAGTGTAAAGCGGCAAGTAACACAAAGGCCTAATGGAACCTCCCTCCTTGAAAGTTAATAGAATGGTTTAGTTCACATGTCCCTCAGACCCTCAGGAGCTGGCAAAGTAACCTCAGAAGTACCCTGTTAGTTCAGTAATTCTGTGAGTCAATGGGAAAATGACAAAGACTAATCTTGGGCTCTGTGTCTCAAAGCCTTGATAGAAGAAAGGACAAGATGAAATATGCACAAAACTTCTCATTGTATCTCAGGACTTGACAAAAATAACACTTACTTTTATACATGTTCACTGCTGTATCCAGAGCACCTAGTACAGAGTCTGGCATATAGTGGGACCTCAAAAAGTGTTTTTTGGAATAAACAGACAATCTCATTCTTAGACAAAAATTCCGCCAAACTACAAATATATGCACTGAAAAGTCACTATTTTGTTATTCACAGTGATATACAAGGAAGGGAAGAAATAGCAAACCGAACATCCATTTTGTTATTTTTTTCTTGGTATGGTTCGGTGAAATCAGAGAAGTGAAGATAATGCATACCTTTTATTGTTTACTAGGTATGTGATTTGGGGCAAATGATTTGAATGCCTCTCTTAAGTATCTACGGCCTCATATCTAAAATAAGGCCAATAATCTCTTCCTCACAGTGTCACAGTAAAGATTAAATGTGGTCATACTATTTCAGAGCCTGGCACACAACAGCAGTTCTAACAAATGAAGACCCATGAGACAGTACGAGAAAGCCTCTCATGTTCTTCTTTGACCTCAAGCACAGAGCCCAAGTAGAGGTGTGTATCATCCATGTCACTTTCTGAGTTTCTTCCCAAAGAAACGAGTCCATCACTCATTACAGCAAGAATTCTCTACCCTAACTGCAGAGCGGAACCCCAGGGAAGCTTTCCCATCAGGTGACCTGCTTGCTGTAACTCTCCAGTAGTGGATGAGAGGATAGAGCTGCCTGGTGGGGTCCTCTACATAGCCCTGAACCCCCAGGCCCTGTGCCCTTGAGGAGGGAGCCTAGGTACTTGGGAACAGAGGGGCCCCAGTAAGGATGCCATCAGTAGACAGGGAGCATGATGCTTGAGAGGCAGGTGACAGGCAGGCACAGCATAGGGAGCACCAGAGAAGGATGGCTGGCCCCAATTAGGAGCATACGACCTCTTCCTCAGAGAAGCAACCTTCATTTAACCAGTAAGTGAAAGGACGTTTCAAAATAACTTCTACAAGCTGTGATTTGACAGAAATTTCGAGTTAATGTATACCTAAGCTTTCCAAAAAACAGCTCTGAAATTGGCTGGTTAATTTGGCCTAAACCGTAACACATGGATTGATCTAAATGCTGCTGAAAGCTTCCATTTTAAAAGCAACATATGTATTTTTGCAATATAGGTTTAACATTTTTTTAAAAAATTCGTAAGTGATGTAATCAGAAGGTCAATACTCACCAAGCTGAGCAAAAGTATTTCTCTTCAAGAGGGCGCCAATCAAGCAGAAGCCGTTCCCATCTTTACCTCCTAGATAAGCCATATGCTATTTTAGTTCTTTATATAACTTCAAGGATGTTGCAACCTTTTGGCACTCAGTTTCTCCATCTGTTTAAAAAAAAAGCAGGGAGGGATGGATCTAGCGAACTCTAAAACACTATGCTTCTCTTCTGAAAACAGCAATTATTGGTACTTCCCTCTAGGCTGGGAATTTTATTACTAAATATGCTTATCTTTTAAGATGTGGTTCCAGAAGAGGGACCAGAGTTTAAAAAAATAACACGATGAGTTAACACAGGCTTAAAGGAAAATTTTCTAGACACCTTGTTCATCCTAGAATAGGACAGACCACATCATCTCCTTTTTCTTTTAATCAGGTTTCTATAACCCCCATCTCCCAGATGCCAGAAACCTCTCTCATATTAGCCAAGGCCTGTCTTAAGATAGAATAAATCTACTTATAGGCTGGGAACTCTCTTGCTAAGTATGTGGTTGTTATAATCACGGAAGATGAGCACAGTATTGAGTCAACAGCTTACTGGGGACCCAGTGCTGCATACTAATGTCAACACCCTTGCTTAGCCCATAGCTAGGAGTGCAAGATGCTGACCAAAAAAAAAAAAAAAAAAATCCAAGGCTTAAAAGAGTGCTCTCATTTAGTATTGATGATGGAAGAATCACATCTATTATTGTGATATATGCAAATTATAATCAAGTCAACATACCAGCAAAGGCCTCATTTTGTAACATTCTCGATAATAGAGGACAAGTCATAAAAACAAATATAGCCAAGAACAGCCTGTTTTAAAAAGCATGGGATATTTAGAGTACATGAAGAAAAATGGATTTTTCATAAGTTCCAAAGCAGAGAAAACCTTAGCATTCATTAAACACTGCACAAAATCTCTCATAGGTCTTAAATTCGATAATAATGCATACTCCAAGAACCCAATGTAGCTACAGAATATTCAACATTTGTCAAGCACCGAGAACTGTACAGGCTGCAAAAGCAGAGTGCTCAATCACAGAACATAAGGATTCAAAAGCACATAACAATGACCAAGCTAGGGAACAGTTTAACCGATTCATTCATTACAATGGCCCTGTTCTATAACCACTTGAAGTGTGTTTGGTTTGTAATCATACAAGTCCATTTCTTAAAAGTGCAGAACTATTATTGTAGCCAAAGGTCAACAAGCACCTGTGTTCAGAGTCCGTAAACGAAAATCCGTTAGGAAGAAGTACATTCATATTAATGTAGTGTCTGCAAAGTGAAACTTCAACTCTTGATTATTTCTAAGGGGAACATGAAGCCCTCTTTTCTCACTCCAACTCGTTTCTTTGGACCTTAACACCATGCACAAAATGTCTAACTTCTACCATTTTTTTTTTTAACTTCTACCATTTTGAAAGGGTTCTCCTAAAAAGCACAAAGAAATTTTTAATTACAAAAGAATTAAAGAAGAACCAGTAAGATTTTTTTCCACTTACTATAAGAAATATATAAAGGAAGACAAAATGTTATTAAAAATGCTTGATAATAAACTCACGTTGTCAAAATAAAATGTGGAAGTTCATGAAAAAAATCACAACCTTGCTAAATATTAACATAAAAATTATCTCAATGTAGAAATTATTTCTTAAGGGTCCAGCCTCGAATGAACATAAAGAAATAAAATTTTCTACAAGTAGATACCTGAACAGGTAAATTCTTTATTTCTCTCATATTTTTCACAGTATGTTCACACAGCTCTCAAGTTTAATTCAAAAAATATAATATGATCTAGTCTATTGTATAAATGGATTCATTTGGAAAGCCTCCTTTTGTTCATAGGCGGGAAACATGCTTGCTTCCTGTATTCCAGGAGACCATACTTATATAATTAGTAGTTTTTCTAAGATTTACTTTGCATGCTTCTCATGTGATTAAGACACTGGCAGGGCCAGCCCCCGTGTGGGGTAGCAACTGAGCAGGGGCAAAATGCTCACTTGCTAGAATGTTCACAAGCCTATACTGGTAAGTCCTTGGCCTTCAGTGTTTACGACCCTGAGGCTTTGGTGAGGTTTCAAGTTTTACCAGAAAGGAATAATATAGCTAACAGCCACAAATATATTAATAATTATGACATGCTAATTTATTTCTATCAGCAAAGAGGGCACCAGGTGAGTCTAGGTATTTTATTCTTTTTGTTGCAATAGTAAATGGGAGTGCCTCTTTAATTTCTTCCAGATTTTTCATCATTAGTGTATAGGAATGCAAGAGATTTCTGTGCATTAATTTTGTATCCTGCTACTTTACCAAATTCATTGATTAGCTCTAGTAGTTTTCTGGTAGCATCTTTAGGATTCTCTATGCATAGTATCGTGTCATCTGCAAACTGTGACAGCTTTACTTCTTTTCCGATTTGGATTACTTTTATTTCTCTGATTGCTGTGGCTAAAACTTTGAAAACTATGTTCACTAATAGTGGTGAGAGTGGACAACCTTGTCTTGTTCCTGATCTTAGAGGAAATGGTTTCAGTGTTTCACCACTGAGAACGATGTTGGCTGTGGGATTGTTATATATGGCCTTTATTATGTTGAGGCAAGTTCCCTCTATGCCTATATTCTGGAGGGTTTTTATCATAAATGGGTGTTGAATTTTGTCGAAGGCTTTTTCTGCATCTACTGAGACGATCATATGGTTTTTCTCCTTCACTTTATTAATATGGTTTATCACATTGATTGATTTCCAAGAGGAAATTTAAATGGACTCTCCTCCCCCTCTTCCCTTCCCCAGTGGCCCAGCTGGGTTGCCTGGGGTCTAGGAAATGAAAGGCGAAAAAGGCGGAGGGTTCCTAATAGTTGAGAAACCTGAAAGACAGATTTATCTACTTCCCTAGGTTGCCTTAAAGGCCAGCAATTCTGATTTGCATTTGTTTTAACCCTCAAATAACGTTACCAAAGTACACAAGTAAAGATAGAAATTAAGATGTACAAAGAAAAAACATGTAGAAGGCCCAGTTACACAATTCATGGAAAAGCAACACATTTGCATCTCTCAGTCAAGAGATGCATTATGGGAAAGCAGACATTCTGGCTTCCCAAAGCCCCACAGCCTCTGCAGCTTGGCTACTTTAGGGGTGGACCACTTCTCAAAAGACCTTTCAGCATTTGGGAACCATAGCACATCCCTCCTTCCCTCATGACCACGTCAACCCAATGATGCATTTTCCACGTAAGGTGATTCTGTTGGCCAAGGGAGGCCCTGGCCGCATCATTTCTCTTTGTTTGGAAGGCAGTTTTGTTCCATCGTAGCATCACCAAATTGGGAGTTGATCTGGGAAAGGTGAATGTGAAATAGCAGTAAAGGAAAATGTCATGGCCTCTATGGAAATTCCAGGCCTTTCTGCTGCTTTCAGGTCCACCACAGTTCACGTCAGTCATTATATTCAAGGGGATGCTCACACGGTGCCAAAGGCAATATTCTGGGTAATGAAGCCATAAACCAATAAAATGAGACTCAGACTGTGTCTCCTCAATTTGTTATTCTCATCTTGCATATACAGCATCTTCTAAATTTAATCATGATTCTTCAAACCATTATATTACTTTGGGGCAAAAAAAACCCTAATTTTGTTTTAGGATCAAAAATCACTTGTATTCTTAAAAATAACTTGTAATAGAATATTTGTTTCAATATACAAAGCAGCAAAAAGTTAGTTTAGAACTCTTGAAATAGATAGCTCAAACTATTACTTAAAAAAAAGAAAGATAAGGGCTTCCCTGGTGGCTTGATTTATTAGACAGTTTTATTTCAGAAGATTTGTCTTTCATTTTAAAATTTCAGTTAGTGTCATAATAAAATTGTTGGGAAAATGAGATTTACTTTTCAATTGCTGTGTAATTTGTCGTCCTTTTTTCTACCTGCCAGTGTGCATGAGACTGCTGTTCCAATCAAGGGAAAATATGGAACTCCACTATGGCTCAATTTCCTTTTAAATAAAATGAGAAAATTGTCAAATATTAGTTCCTGCCTCTCGCTACTTTTCAGAACAAGTAAAACTTATAAAGCACTTTGCAAATACAAAAAAAAACAGCTATTTTAAAAGATTCTGGGGAGGAACTCTGCTCAATATTCTGTAACAACCTAATTGGGAAAAGAATTTGAAAAAGAACAGATGCATGCAGATGTACAACTGAATCACTTTGTTGTACACCTGAAACTAACATAACAATGTTAATCAACTATACTCCAATATAAACCAAAAAGTTTTAAAAAAAAGATTTTGGGGGGTAATGAAATGTATAAGCAGTATAAATATTTCTAGATGAAAATTCTTATTTTATTATTACCTTTTAATTGTTTATCTCCCACATAATCAAATGCATTTTACAACAGCCACAATCCCTAGAGAAATATTTTTCATAAATCCTCTTTGAACTGAGGAACCATCTCACATTAGAGACTATAAAGGAGACATGATGACTAAAAGCACTGTGGTATCCTGGATGGGATCCTGGAACAGAAGAAGGACATAAATGGAAAAAATTGGTGAAATGTGAAGAAAAGCCTGGAGTTTAGTTTAGAAGTTTTATACCAATGTTCATTTCCCAGTCTTTTTTTAATAATTAAAAAAAAATTTTTTTTTTAATTTTTGGCTGCATTGGGTCTTCGTTGCTGAGCACGGGCTTTCTCTAGTTGCCGTGAGCGGGGGCTATCTTCGTTGTGGTGCACGGGCTTCTCATTGTGGTGGCTTCTCTTGTTGCGGAGCATGGGCTCTAGGCACGTGGGCTTCAGTAGTTGTGGCACGCGGGCTTCAGTAGTTGTGGCGCACGGGCTTAGTTACTCCATGGCATGTGGGATCTTCCCGGACCAGGGCTCGAACCCGTGTCCCCTGCATTGGCAGGTGGATTCTTAACCACTGTGCCACCAGGGAAGCCCTCATTTCCCAGTCTTGATAACTGTTCATGGAAGATTGAGGAAGCTGGGTGATGGGGATATGGGACCTCTCTGTACTGTTTTTGCCACTCTTCTGCAAATGTAAAATTAGTTCAAAAGAAAAAGTTTAAAAAAACACTCTTTGAGACAGAAAAACCATTGTTACATGTTTTATTAAGAATCTAAGCAACAAGGATTTACTATATAACAAAGAAAGAATATTCAAGATCTTGTAATAATCTATAATGGAAAGTAACCTGAATATATCTGAATCACTTTGCTGTATACCTAAAACTAATGCAACATTGTAAATCAACTATACTTCAATTGTTTAAAAAGTTATATAATTGGAAACAAAAGAAGAATCTAAATCTTCTAAAATAGTGTTTAGGGCAATACATATGATTTGCTTCCACTAGTGAAACGATTCCACTAGATGGCACCCTATTTTCTTCAGTGATCAGAGCCACCTCTCTTCACATAGCTACCCATCCATCACCTGATATAAACGTTTCTTGAGCTTATAGTTGTAATGGGCATCATCTCTTTGTATAACAGATTCTATGACTTGACTCCCTGCATAAAACAATGTTTGCTTTCTTTTCTTGAAATGTCTTCTCTCAGGATATAAGCTTCGTTATCGTTCCAGAATTTTAAGGTAAGGTTGATGAATTCGCAGTCATTCAACACATTTCTCAAGCCCTTACTTTGGGCCACATCATCTCAACAGTCCGAGGCAACCCATCCTCTTTAGTGGTGACCAACATTAAAGATTTCACATGCTCCTGCACACTTGAAAAGTGCATCAGATCTAGAGAGCAACTTTGAAGGAGTGAACAAATGCATTCCACTTTGTTTTCATGACTCTGATGCTGCTTCAACACCTCATTGATCTTTACTGCTCAAAGGAAAGGATAGCTATTCTAGATTCCTTTTTTTTTTTTTTTTTTTTTTTGTCAAAGCTAAAAATCTAAGCTTCTTTTCAAGTTAAAACCAAACAGCTAAGAGTCTACTGGCTCAAGTATGGTTTGGCTTCTGCTCTCCAATTTTATTTATTTGCAGCATTTCCTGGTCCAATCAATAGCCTCCTTATAAAACATTCCCGCTATCTATGTTCCTCAGTTTTCCAATGCTCTCTGCTTAGAACCTCTAAAAAACCCAAGACGCCATGTTCCATTCCCTTCTGAAGTTTCATTTTAGGAAAGCTATTTCAAACATCACTAATGTGAATTTTTTAAAAAGGATTAAACCCATGGGGGTGGGGTGCTTATATGTCAAAATGAAAAAAGAGTCATGCTGTTTACTAACCTATTTCCAAAGTTCTAAACTTAGATGAGATTGGAAAACATTCAATCTCTGAATTTTATAGAATAAGCATTTATAGTACTTCAGAATGAACTGGAAACAGTGATTCTACCTAAGAGAGACAATACTTATATAACACCTGGCCAAAACCAGAAGATATAAAAAACAGAAGACACCCTCAATTCGGATTAAGGGTCATGCAAAGGCCTGAGACAATTCTTAAATCAAATGTCCATATAAATCCCTCTATCTCCATCCATTTCTCATTCTTGTATACCAACAAAACCTAAAAGGATAGACTGCAGTAACCAAATTGTATCTTAAAAACTATTCCCTTTTAAATGCAATTTGCTCCAATTGTGAATGCAAAATTTTAGATGAAATTTCCTCTAAATATAACACACAGCTCTACAGTATAGCTTTTCTGGTGCTCTAAACCTAACTGAAATGTACCACCAGTTTTGAAGGAATGGTATTATGTGAGCCTGCTCTCAGCATCTCTAAGTCTGAAAAATGGATGTGTTAAATTTAAGGCACAATTATTTAAATCATCTCCAATTGTAAATGCAGTGATATACCTTTTCATGTTGAAGAAATTAAACTGAGGGGACTTCATAATACATGCTCTAATGAATGTTTCAATTCATTATTTCTAAACCATTAGATTTCTTTAGAAAAAGCAAAACTGCTCGTCAACTTGACTATGGATTCCCCTTTATTTAACTAAATATTCCATTTAATTAATTGTTCAAAGACCTTCAGATAATATCTTTACCAAGGAAACCTGAGGCTCTTTCCTATTCATGCCATTCAAATTCATGCACTTTGAGATAATTTTCTTACTTATTTATCTTGCTAAACAGAGGAATTATTTATTTATCGAAAGCCTTACCCAAAAGAATAGAACTTGAGATTACCTTCCATATATATGGAATATATTTATATTTCATATAAATTTTATATATAAAATTTAAGAGTGACCCAAGTCCCTGGAAATCCCAAATAACGAGAGAAAACAAAACTTAACAGAAAAAACAATGGGAAAATAAGTTCATTTAAAGATTTTACCTAAAAACTGAATACCCCAGCATGCCCTAGGTGTAGCTGAGTCTGATATCCTTTTCAAGAAAATATTAATCCCCAAGACACAGCTAGATAAATCCATCTTTAATGTATGATTCATGATCTTCTTATTTCTTTGACCAAATAAGTGCCTGCTATACGTTAGCTACTGCGTTAGGTGGGTGCTGGTATTACAATAACAACCCGTGGTATCCTTGTCCTTAGGGAGTTTAAGTCTAATGGGGACAAGAGACCAGTCAATAATCAATGTCGACTGATGCTATGATAAGAAATTCCCTATCTGGCCTAGGGTCAAATACTGTTGGGAAAAGGAGTTTCAAGGAAAATAAATTAACGTTTAAAAATATTTTCAACAAGAATGAAAACAAGGGCTTCCCTGGTGGCGCAGTGTTGAGAGTCCGCCTGCCGATGGAGGGGACACGGGTGCGTGCCCCGGTCCGGGAAGATCCCACATGCGGCGGAGCGGCTGGGCTATGAGCCATGGCCGCTGAGCCTGCACGTCCGGAGCCTGTGCTCCGCAACGGGAGAGGCCGCAACAGTGAGAGGCCCGCGTGACGCTAAAAAAATAAAAAATTAAATTAAATTAAAAAAAAAAAAAAGAATGAAAACAAACATTTTCTGATTAACACTCAAATAATTGGAAACTCCACAACAGACTATCCTGTCTTTGCACATTCTGGTCAGTTGTATTTTTGCCCTAACTATAGCCTATAGTCTTCCATTTTAAAAAAGATAGCATCTATGTTTATGAAAAGGATGGTTTGTCGGTTCTTATACTTTTATCCTGTGATTAGAAACAAAAATTAAGAAAATAAATTCAAATAAACCTTTTGTGTTTCCAGTTTGCAGACACCACCACCAACCTTTTTGTTCTTGCTTACCACTGGACACCTATCCATTTCTTCAATGCAAAACCACAAGCAAGCTCATCTGCCAAGAACTCCCCCCAGGAAGCAAGTGGAAAGGGAGCCATGTTTGAAAGACTCCATCTAACTTCCCTAAGAGGACTCTTTTACAGAAAGGAAAACTTTGTAGAGGTGAACTGAACTACTTCCAAATTTCCCAGAGGGAATCCTTACTTGTGACCAATTCAGCTGCCTTTTGTATTACAGCAATCTTTAAATAGTTCTCCTACTTATATCCCTTCTAAATTCACTACTGTTACTCATTATGAGTTCACTGGTATTAGTCAGCACAAGTCAGTTAGTCACTATATTTTTTAAACCACCAACTCCCTCTGCCCTTTCTGGTTTTCCTATCCCTTCGGTATTTTGCAACATTTAAAAGATGAATAACTCTACACAAGAAATGCTGCTGGGCATTTTTTGCTCGTTTTTGGTTTAAACAGTGACCATATCTCCATTAATAAAAGGAGTGCATAGTCATATTTGTTCTCGTGAAAAGGTGACCCGTGTGTTTAAACCTTAGGATTAAAATTTTATTTTGCATATATTGCTTAATCATCATTTCTCATAAACTTATTTAGAAGAAGTTCACACAAATTCTTTCTTTATTCAAACAATAAATCGGTGAATGGATACTATTCTTTCTTTCAACAAAAAGACCCTAGTCTAGTATGATTTATGTTAATCACAGGTGGGGAATGGAAAATAATCCAAGAAACTAAGGGGCTGTATTGGCCTTTTATTTTATTATTACTTTTTTAAGATTACTGGTTTTTTGTTGTTGTTTTTTTAAGTCTTTATTGAATTTGCTACAACATTGCTTCTGTTTTATGTTTTGGTTTTTTTGGCCACGAGGCACGTGGGATCTTAGCTCCGCGATCAGGGATCAAACCGCACCCCCTGCATTGGAAGGTGAAGTCTTAACCACTGGACCGCCAGGGAAGTCCCTGGCCTTTTTAAATTATCTGTCAAAGATGAATGGATAAAGAAGATGTGGTGTACACACACATACATACACACACACACACACACACACACACACACGAATATTACTCAGCCTTCAAAAAGAATGAAATAATGCCATTTGCAGAGATTATCATACTAAGCAAAGTCAGAAAGAGAAAGACAAATACCATGTGATATCACTTATATATGGAATCTAAAATACAAAAACCAACATACCTATGAAACAAAAATAGACTCATAGACATAGAGAACAGATTTGTGGTTGCCAAGAGGTGGAGGGGGTAGGGGAGGGAAGGAATGGGATTTTGGGGTTAGCAGATGCAACGTATATATAGGATGGGTAAACAAGGTCATACTGTATAACACAGGGAATTATATTCAATATTCTGTGACAAACCATAGCAGAAAAGCATATGAAAAAGAATATATATATGTGTAACTGAGTCACATTGCTGTACAAAAGAAATTAACATTGTAAATCAACTATACTTCAATAAAATTAAAAATAAATAAAATAAAATTATCTGTCAATTAAGGCCTGACATAATCACCCCAACTTATCTTTTCAACCTTATGTGTCAAGACTTCCTCAAATCTGCCATCAATTCATACTGCATTGAAGGAAGAAGCACCTCTGCTTTCAGCAATTGAGAGACCTTGAAAGCCCTCTCCCCTTCCTCTCTCCATCCACACCCAACCACCTCAAAGCAGATGCTCCCCCCAAGAAACCTTCCCCAAACACGGTAGCTGCCAGCCACTGCCTGCTCTTTGAATTCATGCTACACTTACTAACCTGATCCTTCCTGACCTATCACATACCTCCATCCTCTCTTCCCAAGTCAACAGTATGCTCGTTCTAGAGAATCTGTCCTTTCAGTTCTCTCTTTAACCCACAGCACCTGGCATTTGGACATACACACTAAATATTTACAAAACCAAATATTCTCTATTTCCCCCTTTTCAGAGACGTGACATCACAAAGAGCCAGAACAAATTCTTGTCCTACCCGAGTTTGGGTTTTCTTTTCCATCATTCATGCAGCTTGGCACAGCAGTGGTATAAAGACAATTAAAAGAAACAATGCAAGTAAGGATTCCCCAGTGAACCAGTAATACACAGAAATCAACATCTGCATTTCCCCATTTTCCAAATGTGCATATGACAAATGTGCCCTTCATAATATTCAACTAAACTGCCACTTCATAGGGACCTTTAATTCCACATGGACACACAAAAAAATCTTCACCAATCAGTTGCTTTACGTTTTTCTCTCTCCTGTGTATGTGGGGAAGGGAAGGGAGAGGAAGAGAACCAAGAGTAGGGCCAGGGTGTTTACTAAAGGAACAAACAGTGTTATAGTGAACATAATCTTTCCAACACACTCGTCATATGCTATCATTCCCAACTACTTTCAAAACTGTGCTTCTTAAATAATTTATGGCAATTCTGTGACTAGCCAGAAGACTGATTTTGTAAAAAAGAAAAAAAAGTTTGCTTTTGTAAAATCTGACAAAATGATGGAAAATACAGCACTTTATACTTAAGAAGTGTATGTAATTTTTATCTCAAATTTACATCGTATGTAAATTTTATCTCAAAAGAAAAATACTGAACTTATAATGCAGGAGCATTTATGTGTAAGTGTCTCTTTAAATGCATCAGAAAATGAGATGGGTTAACAAATGACTAGGTGGGTTAGCTATCTGATAAAGCAAGTATCATGAGATACTAGTCATCTAGGTGGTAAGCATATTATGTGTTCACTGTAAAATCCTTTCAATTTTGCTGCAGACTTGGAGATTTTCATAAAAAACGTTGGGGGACAAAATCAACAATGTAAACTTATTTTTTGAAGCCAGACACATACAAAAAATGACTTGCTAAAGATCTTTTAAAAATATTTCTTCTCGCCTCCAAATTGGCATCCACAAAGCAGAAAGCCCTCGACTTCCATCTGCCTCGTAAAGCACAGCCCTCACGGCAGAGGCCAGATCTGTCAGGGCCCTCACCTGACTCAGGCCTGAGAATCAGCTGACTACCTCATCACTGAAGTGCCAGAGGGCCCAGGGTCTCCGGGGAGCCAGAGTCCAAGCACACAAGCGTTTCCCCAAACACCTTAGGTTTCTCCATAAACAACTGGGCATTTCCATAAGCTTTTCTTCTCCCCTCACCCACCCAGCAGCACCCTGCCTGGCTTTCCTAGAAGTCAAAGTAGACGGAGAGATAGGCAAGGCACCCCCGCAGTTCTGAGCCCAGCTAGGACTGGGACATTTTCGATGATACAGAGTGAAGACCACCCCACTCTGTGTGTAGGTCCCAGGCATCTGCAAGGAAAAGAAAAAGAGGGGCTCTCCCACCTTCTGTGGTTCCTCACCCTCACCCAAGAATAATAAAAGAGCCAGGGAGGAAAAAAGACAGGAAACTACTGACACTGCAGCAGCTGTGAGGACAGGGACCCCAGCCACTACCCAAACCAGGCCTTCCTGTCTGCCTCATCATGTTGCTCCCAGGAAGAACCAAAGACAAGAAAAAGTGAAAGCAACACTCTATGATTCAGTCTCCCAAACCCCGTGTTCTTTATTTTATTTTTTATTGGAGTATAATTGCCTTACACTGTTGTGCTAGTTTCTGCTGTACAATGAAGTGAATCAGCTATAGGTATACCTATATTTCAAGTCAAACTTTGTCCTCTGGTTCTCTGGCAACATTTAGACTAAATCCAGACCACAGAGTGTATTGTTTATGTGGTTTTGCTTGAGCCAGAGCTGCTTCAACTCTGAGTGTGGGGCTGGAATCCCCAAAGAAGCTCATCTGTGAGAAAGGCCCACACAGTCCAATGAGAAAACCCATTACTAACCCTAATGATCTCATAGGTCATCCATCCTTTCACAGCTCCAAGAGTTCCCTTCCCGCCCTGCCCCTTTTCCCTTATCTCTTCCCTCTAGACATTTGAGCGAAACACAGACAACTTGAGGAGAAAAATGCCACCATTTATCATGCTCTCCAGCAAGCACTTGAGTACATGCCTTAGTCAGTGCAGGCGGGACCACAGGACTCCCAGCTCCAGCAGGGACAGTCTGAGGGGCTGTAATTCTAAGAGGGCTGTGGTTGCGGTGCAGGGGGGGAGTGGGAACCTAAACCACGTACACTAGAATTCCAGTTGAGGAAATTCCAAGTTTTGCAAGTATGAAAATGAAAGTCTCATATTAAATATTACAAACAAAAATTCTATTTCTTACCATACGTGACTCGATTTGATTTTTCTGTGTCCTCTGTGGTTGGGTTGCTTTAACTCCCAAGCAAAGCTTTCATAAGAACACTTTACAAAAAAGACACACTACTTCCACAGATATATGGACAAAGAAAATGTGGTATATATATACTATGGACTATTATCTAGCCTTTAAAAAGAAGAAATCCCTGTCATATGCTGCAACATGGATGAACCTTGAGGGCATTATGCTAGGTGAGATGAGCCAGTCACAAGAAGACAATACTACATGATTCCATTTATACAAGGCATCTATGCAGTCAAACTCTTAGAAAGTAAAATGGTGGCTGCTAGGCGCTAGGAAGGGGGTGCCGGGGAGAGGGGAGATGTTGTTTAATGGGTACAGACTTTCAGTTTTGCAAGATGAAAAAGTTCTAGAGATCTGTTGCACATTTTTAAATGGTTAAAGTGGATTAGAATGCATAATGTTCAAGCACAAACAAAGAGGCAATAAGAAAAAGTCAAATTTTTCTTAGGGCAATTGATTCTTTCTTAATTTAATTCCAAAAATTCCTACAGCCATTTTTATTTCTTATTAGCCTCGATTTAAAAAAAATTCTCTCTCCCCAAATTTATCTTTGTAAATAAAACCTGTAATTCCTGACTTTAATCAAAAAAAAATGGTTAAAGTGGTAAATTTTCTGTTAGGTGTTTTTACCACAATATTTAAAAACTACACACTGCCTCCACCCTACGTTTTGGATATACTCTAAATCTCCAATTCAACATTCTGATATTAAAAACCAAAACAAATATTTGAGTGATCTTTTTCTGATTGAAGATGAAAACCCTCAAATTAAATGGCTTTGAAGATTCGAGAAGAATAAAAAGCACTTGCAACCACTGCTTGCGACAAAAGTTTGTCGTTTTTAAGCATGCATGACATTTTCAGAGCAGGAAGGATCCTGACATTCTTCTCGAGTGGTATGTGTGGTATGCTGAATTGGCTTCTAAATCAAACGAGGCTGCTGATATGTAGCCTTTTAGCAAAAGAAGGATATATCACAAGACAGTCTTCAAGACCAAACACTGTGGCTCTTATAACAAAGGCAGCAAAATGAATAATACATGCATAGACGGAGTGTACAAGCGTCATGAGCAAACCATGACCGCATGAAGGGTTCCCACAATGGCTCTCCCTCTAGCAAACCTGTCTTATTACTCTGAACATTGACCCATCATCCATTCCTCTGAAATATAAAAATTACTCTAAGGAGACACATTGCTAAGAAGAACAGGAGCTCTTAAGTTGACTGAACAAAAAGGCAGGGCAAACACTTAATTCACCCAGTCTTCCTTTCAGAAAAGGCTAAACTCAAAGGTAACTACACATTTTCTAAAGCTCATGATTTCAACTTTCCATGGTAACAATGATTACATAAGGGAATGGATTAGAATGTCCAAGATTATTTCCCCTGTTATAGGAATGTAATGAAAAAACAGGTACTATAAACTGAAATTCCCAATAGCTTGTGATTCCTTGGCTTTTGGGATCTGTGATTCAGAAGAACAGTCTCTTTTGATTTCACCAGAGGCCTTATTCAGGTATGTGAAATCAGGAACAAGATAGGAAATATATTTGCATAGTTTTGATGTGATCTGTATGCTCGGCCACCAATTGCAATCTATTAAGAAGGAAAAGCTAGTTTCCAAAACCCACTTAGGCACTCCAAGTTCTTCTTTTTTTATTTATTTATTTTTTTTGGCCATGGCACACAGCATGTGGGATCTTAGTTCCCCAGCCAGGGATCGAACCCACACTCCTTGCAGTGGAAGCATGGAGTCTTAATCACTAGACTGCCAGGGAAGTCCCGCCATGTTTTTCTTACTTCTGCCCCATCCCACCAACATGGAGCACTGCCCCAGAGGTAAAGGAGATCAAAAACCAGAGAGAAGCAAACCTGTGAGGCTTAATCCTGGGTGAGCCCTCAGTGGGGATACTGGTCTAGGAAAAGCTGAAGGAAGTATATACCCAAGCACATTCTGGTGGGGGTCTGAGGAATAAAGAAGACAGGAGACCAAGCAGCGTAAAAGGTCATGGTTTAAGCACTGATGCTCATGTTTTAATAGGAAGTATCAAAGCTCTTGGAGAAACCAGGAAGAAATAAGAGCTAATAAGAGCACTGGGAACTTCTGGAGGCCAGAGATGACTTCTCTTAGTGGCCAAATCTGTCCCTTCCCATCTCATGGGCAGCACCAAGCCCCCAGCTCCAGCCC
>NW_020173113.1:1083247-1087302 GCF_003031525.2 Neophocaena asiaeorientalis asiaeorientalis | reverse complement strand
TGGAATCCTCAGCCCAGGGTTTAAACTCAACACCAAAGCAGCCAGCAGGGCCTCCTCAAACCAGCCCTCTCCTGTCCCCGTTTAAATAAAGAAACACATTTAACAACTCTTCAAACTATCTGCCCACCTGTGGCTTTCTAGAGACTGGACAACAATACAGGGCATCCTTATAAACAGTTCCAGAATTAGAATCAGCATCTGTACTTAGAAACTGCAAAGAGAGAATGGAAGCTTTGATTGAGTACCCTTTGGGACATTACTTTAGATCTAAGTGGTCTGGAAGAGGCAAACTATGCATATAAAACCAACTGGAAGAATTAGGGACAATTCCTACCATTAATAGCCAACACTCACTATTCAAGGGTGGGGGGAAAGGCAGGAGGAGTCAGAAAAAGGGGGGTAGGGTGTGTGAGGGTCATGACAATTCCAGGTTATTGTGTAAATAATACAAGTAACCTCAGGCTTCAGTTTCCTCACTTACAACTTGGAGAATTCACAGATTATCTAGGGGGATGATTTATACTTCTAATGGTGGGAGATTTGGGCTTACGGATCCAACCCCTGGGTCTCATTCTGAATTGTGGTAACTCACCCCACCCAGCTCTCTTCCTTCCCAAACCTGCCCAAGAAAGAGGCAAACCCCACAATGAAACAAAGGAAAAAACAACAAAGACAAAGGAAGGACAAGGAGTATCATGGTCGAGGCTTAACCACAGATGACAGTCCAGGTATTTTAAAGAGAAGGACATAGGAAAAAAAAAAAAAAAGAGACAAAAGGAGGGAATAAAAGAAAAGGAAGAGCCCCCCCTACGGCAGGGACTTCATGAGGCACAGGGGATAAACATGGCCATACAAGAGGCCTTCTTCTTATCCTTCCAAACAGAAGAGCTGGTCTGTTTTATGGCCAACTTTTCTCATATTCTTCCATGTGCAAAAGTGCTTTGTAAACTTTAAACCAACCTCTGCATGACACGAGTTTGACTTTTACTATGTCTCTCAGTCTTCATGTCAACTACCCTAAGAATATGCCTGAGGCTGATTAAAAGTCCTAAAAGAATATGCTAAATAATCACCCTTTTGTATGTATCTTCAACTCCCTTTCCACTCTCTCCCTTTGTTATCCTCTCCTGGCAAGACCTGACACCTCCTTAGATTCAATTTTTTATCTCCACCATGTCTGTGCCCACTCAGTCAACAGCAATGGAAGAAAAACATACCCACTCACTTGATTCATGGCACTAGTCCCATTTATAAGGGCTTTGCCATCATGACCTAATCACTTCCCAAAGGCCTCACCTCCTAATACCGCTACAATGGGAGTTAGGATTTTAACATATGAATTTGAGGGGGGCAGGACATAAGCAGTCCATAGCAGGTGTCTAATAGGTATAAGAATGTTAAGAAATGGATGACTCAAATATAAAAATCATCTAATGTCCAATCCCTCATTTTAGAACCCAAGGCTCCAAGAAATAAACTTAAGCTCCCAAAGGTTAGAAGAAAGCAAGAATTCTGGTTACTTGATGCTTTTCTCACCACCTATCCACCTCTGCTAAAAGAATAACACTGCAAGTCATAATAATGATAAATATAAACGGGAGGGAAGTATAACAAACAGTAATCTAAAACAGTAACAAAAAATAAAATAAAACGTTAACAAACTTAAGTATGTTTCCAGTAAGGTTAAAATGGAAAACAACTGGAGTAATAAGTAAGAAGCAATCTATAAAACCCTAATTTACAAAACAGAAATCCTATTGACTTTACTTACTGGTCTGTGTAGCTTTCAGATAATTCTAGTCTGAAGTCAACTCCATTCTCAAGACATTCCATCCACAGCCTGAACACCAGAAAAGGATGTTCTCAGAATAGGTAGTTTGGGTCTCTGGAGATGGCCAATTGGTAGGAAGGCTTGAAACGGATTCAGCATTCCTAAGAGTGCTTTCTCACACCTTGGGCTGCCATATGATCACCTCAGTACTTTTTGTCTCATCTTTCCCAACAACACGACAAGGTTAGTTTCATAGCAAGAAACACACCTACTCTTTCAAATCCAAATGGACAACTTACTAATAATTTGAAAGCTGATAGAGGAAAAAAGTAAAGTTCAGCTCATATGCTTAAGGTCCCCTAGAGTGCTATTACACACAGCTCAGATCATTTTCTTCCAAACAAGTTACAATACTATAATGTAATAGCATAGACAGATTTATAAATAGGCATTTATAAATGTAATCATACCAACTGTACCTCAACAAATTAAGTTACAACTTTAAATTCAACATACTTAACCATCCCCATCTTATGTTTCCTTGTATGAAAAATGCAGTAATTGGACCAGATTATTTTTAATTACTTCCCACAGATTATTTGCAGGAGGAGCATGAGCCACATAATGAAAAGCAATGGCCTACATAGTCACTAGGATGTTCTAATGGTCTTATGATTATAAAATAGTTTAAAGATGAGGCAAAACACAGGAAGCCAACCCTGACCAGAACAGAGATTCAACTAGGGGTATGACAAGTTGTCGGTCCTCCAAGGTCAACATTAATATGTATTACCTCTATGTATAAAGAATGAATATAAAACCGAAGGAATAAACTCTGAAAGGCAAACCAATACTAAAAATTATGGCAACTTTTACTTTGCATGAAGATAGACCAAATAATTGGGGCCAACACTCCCACTGAAGATAACTGAAGAAGCAGAGCAAAGTAGAAGAAAACATCTTAAAAGGTATCAAAGAACTATTAAGATGGTGAGGAACACTGAGAATCAAGTCTGAAAGTGGATGAGAGAATATACAAGAGGCTATTCTTGCCAGGGGTATGTTTGCTGATACCCTAGGAACATGAGAGAATGAAGGTTATTTCTGATGGTTCTGGGGGAGAAAAAACTTACCAAAAGTAAGTCACTTCATTTTGGAATGAAAAAAGTAAACAGAAAGTAATCAGCCCTCATATGGGCTTACAGCCAAGCTTCAAATCATGTGGGTGGCTCAGATGACCTAGATTAAGATGATTCCAGAAAGCTAGTACCTTCGGGCAACTGACAAAAGAAAACAAAAACATTCTCTAGAGGCATAGGACTTCTCAGCTTTTCAAACACAATATCCAGACACAATCAAAGATAACCATGTAAGCAAGAAGAAAAGAAACCATGAGCAAGAAAAAGCCCAACAGAGCTCAACAAGACACAACAGAGGGAGAAAAACACCAGAACTCCAAATATTAGAATTGTCAGAACTGGACTGTAAAATAACTATACTTAATATATTCAAGGAGCTAAACACAGACTTATTTATTTCAGTAAGGAACTGGAAACTTTTTTTGATGACATAGATTTGAAATAGAAGAAAATATCAATTCTAGACCTGAAAATACAATTTTTTTTTAAATTAGAAACTCAATGGATGAAGAAAGAATTAGTGAACTGAAAAATAAGTCAGGGGAAAGAGAGTGTTCAGAATGAAATACAGAGAGGCATAAGGATGGACAAAAGTACAGGGATAAGCAATACGGTAGCAAGTCTCAAAGATAGGCCACAATGAACCATGCTTCTCAGTACTCATAAACGTGTATAGTCACCTCCCACATTAAATCTGGGTTAGCTCTAACTAAAGCTTTGGTTAATTTTAACTAAAGGAGTAGAGCAAAAGTGATAACTATGTCAGTTCTGGGCTTATGTCTTAAGAGAGCCTGGGAGCTTCCACTTCTCTGGAAGCCCTTTTGGGAGCCCCAAGTCACCATGTAAGAAGCCCAGCTGCCCTCCTGGAGAGACCACATGGAGAGGCCATGATGAGACGCCAGTAGAAGACAGAATCCTGAGACTAAGACCTGTCATCCCTGTTGACACCAACTTCCGGCTGTCCCCATCAAGGGCTCCAGACATGTAAGCGAAGGCATCTTCAATGTTTAAGTCCCAGATGTCTTCTGACTGCAGCCTCATGACAGATACTAAGCAAGATAAGCAGAAGAATCATCCAGCTGAGCCCTAGTCTACCCACAGAACCATGAGAAATAATGAAATGGTTGCTGCTTTATGCCACTATT
>NW_020173113.1:1078743-1083212 GCF_003031525.2 Neophocaena asiaeorientalis asiaeorientalis | reverse complement strand
ATATATGAAGAATACACTAAGAATATTTAAGACACATTTCACTGGAGCCAGAGGGAAGAGAAAATGGACTAGAAACAACATCGAAAGACAATAGCTGAGAATTTTCCAAAATTCACTAAAGATAGCATTCTCAGATTCAAGATATCCTAATAACCCCAAAAAGGATAAATGAAATCTATGGTTAAGCACATCATAGTAAAAATACAGAAAACTAAAGAGGCAGATAAAATTTTAAAAGTAGCCAAAGCAAAAAAGGCAAATTACATTCAAAGGGGCAATAATTAGACTGACAGTTGACACCCTCCCCCACTCCCCACAAAAGTACTAAAATCTGTTAAAATAGTTTAAAGATGAGGCAAAACACAGGAAGCCAACCCTGACCAGAACAGAGATTCAACTAGGGGTATGACAAGTTGTCGGTCCTCCAAGGTCAACATTAATATGTATTACCTCTATGTATAAAGAATGAATATAAAACCGAAGGAATAAACTCTGAAAGGCAAACCAATACTAAAAATTATGGCAACTTTTACTTTGCATGAAGATAGACCAAATAATTGGGGCCAACACTCCCACTGAAGATAACTGAAGAAGCAGAGCAAAGTAGAAGAAAACATCTTAAAAGGTATCAAAGAACTATTAAGATGGTGAGGAACACTGAGAATCAAGTCTGAAAGTGGATGAGAGAATATACAAGAGGCTATTCTTGCCAGGGGTATGTTTGCTGATACCCTAGGAACATGAGAGAATGAAGGTTATTTCTGATGGTTCTGGGGGAGAAAAAACTTACCAAAAGTAAGTCACTTCATTTTGGAATGAAAAAAGTAAACAGAAAGTAATCAGCCCTCATATGGGCTTACAGCCAAGCTTCAAATCATGTGGGTGGCTCAGATGACCTAGATTAAGATGATTCCAGAAAGCTAGTACCTTCGGGCAACTGACAAAAGAAAACAAAAACATTCTCTAGAGGCATAGGACTTCTCAGCTTTTCAAACACAATATCCAGACACAATCAAAGATAACCATGTAAGCAAGAAGAAAAGAAACCATGAGCAAGAAAAAGCCCAACAGAGCTCAACAAGACACAACAGAGGGAGAAAAACACCAGAACTCCAAATATTAGAATTGTCAGAACTGGACTGTAAAATAACTATACTTAATATATTCAAGGAGCTAAACACAGACTTATTTATTTCAGTAAGGAACTGGAAACTTTTTTTGATGACATAGATTTGAAATAGAAGAAAATATCAATTCTAGACCTGAAAATACAATTTTTTTTTAAATTAGAAACTCAATGGATGAAGAAAGAATTAGTGAACTGAAAAATAAGTCAGGGGAAAGAGAGTGTTCAGAATGAAATACAGAGAGGCATAAGGATGGACAAAAGTACAGGGATAAGCAATACGGTAGCAAGTCTCAAAGATAGGCCACAATGAACCATGCTTCTCAGTACTCATAAACGTGTATAGTCACCTCCCACATTAAATCTGGGTTAGCTCTAACTAAAGCTTTGGTTAATTTTAACTAAAGGAGTAGAGCAAAAGTGATAACTATGTCAGTTCTGGGCTTATGTCTTAAGAGAGCCTGGGAGCTTCCACTTCTCTGGAAGCCCTTTTGGGAGCCCCAAGTCACCATGTAAGAAGCCCAGCTGCCCTCCTGGAGAGACCACATGGAGAGGCCATGATGAGACGCCAGTAGAAGACAGAATCCTGAGACTAAGACCTGTCATCCCTGTTGACACCAACTTCCGGCTGTCCCCATCAAGGGCTCCAGACATGTAAGCGAAGGCATCTTCAATGTTTAAGTCCCAGATGTCTTCTGACTGCAGCCTCATGACAGATACTAAGCAAGATAAGCAGAAGAATCATCCAGCTGAGCTATAAATAAAACAGAATATATGAAGAATACACTAAGAATATTTAAGACACATTTCACTGGAGCCAGAGGGAAGAGAAAATGGACTAGAAACAACATCGAAAGACAATAGCTGAGAATTTTCCAAAATTCACTAAAGATAGCATTCTCAGATTCAAGATATCCTAATAACCCCAAAAAGGATAAATGAAATCTATGGTTAAGCACATCATAGTAAAAATACAGAAAACTAAAGAGGCAGATAAAATTTTAAAAGTAGCCAAAGCAAAAAAGGCAAATTACATTCAAAGGGGCAATAATTAGACTGACAGTTGACACCCTCCCCCACTCCCCACAAAAGTACTAAAATCTGAAGGCGATGGAATATCTAGACTTGAAAGTGCTGAAAGAAACAACATGAATAGAACAGTTCCAACCTAGAATTCTATAACCAGTGAACATATCAAGAATGAAAGTGAGAAAGACACTTTCAGACTAACAAAAACTGAAAAACTATCACTAGCAGAATTTCACTAAATGAAATAGAAATGATGTTTGTCCAGCAGAATTAACACCCCAATGTGTTTAAAAATTAAATAACATATCTAAGTAATCCACGGGTCAAAGAAAAAAAAACAATAAAAATTAGAAAATATTCTAAACTGAATAACAAATTTACTACATATTAAACTTGTGGGATGGAGCCAAAGCTACTTAGAATAAAAAATAATAAATAATATTAGAATAAAAAAAAAGATACTTAGAATACAAAGCTACTTAGAATAAAAAAATAAGAACAGCTGAAAATTACAAAGTTAAGTGTGAATCTCAAGACATTAAAAGCAAAATAAACCCAAAGAAAGGACAAGGAAGGAAATATTAATAAGAGCAGAAATGAAATAGAAAAAAAGCATAAAATAGTGATGATAAAGGTATAAGCTGGTTGCTTGAGTAGATTAATAAACATGCCTAACCTTTGATGAAGACTGATGAATAAAACAGACAGAAAGGCATAACTGCAGATAATAAAGATAATTAAAGAGCGTATTTCAATCAACTTTATTCCAAAAAGTTTAAAATTTTGGACAGGTTGGAAAAATTCTCAAAAAATACAACTTATCTAAATGGTCACAAGAAATATAAAACGTGAACAGTGCTTTAAGAAACTGAATCAGTAATTAAAATCCTTCCCACAGTAAAAAACAAACTGTATGCCCGGATGGCTTCACCAGCAAGTTCTACCAAAATTAAGAAACCAGTAACACTTAATACAAAGTTTTAAGGATAAATTATACAAATCCTGCCATAGAACAGGAGCAAAGGACATTTTCCAAAGCTTGGAGTTTATATTGAGCCAAATACAGAAACAGAACTAGAACTATACAAGTGAAAACTATAAACCAATCTCATTCATTATCATAGATGCAAAAATCTTAAAGAAAATATTAGCACACCAAATCCACATTATTTTAAAAGAATAATATACCCTGATCAAACTGAATTTAAATCTGGAATCCACACTAAGTTTAAAAAAAATTTTTTTAAGTCAGTCAAAATAATTGATCACATTAAAGGAGAAAAATCATATTCTCATCTCAATAGATGTAGCAAAACTGACATCTATTGATGATTTTAAAAAGAACTTAAACAACAGAAGGAAATTTCCTATCCTAAAAAAAGGTACATAACAAAAGCCTATAATAAACGTAATATGATGGTAAAACATCAAAAGCACTCCCTTTTAGAAAAACGGAATGAGACAGGATGTCCACCGTCATCTCTTCTACTCAAAATTGCACTAGAAGTCTTGGCCATGGCAATAAGGCAAGAAAAAGATTGAAAGATTGAAAAGAAAGAAAAAATGGTATTATTTTACAGATGAGATTGTATTCATAGAAAAGGAATCACTATTATTACAATTTTGAAGGGTTTTTGCAAGATTGGTGAAGATAACGTTAAAGCTCAAAAATAAAATTTACTTTTATATATCAGCAATTGTTAGAAATAAAATTTTGAAAAATATGCCATTTTGATAACACCAAAATATAGCAAGTACGTGGGAATTATATGTGTTAAGATCACTATGCACAAAATGGCATTACTGAATATGTTGAACAAATAAAGCCAGGCACAAGAGTACATACATTAATCCATTTACATAAAGCTCAAAAATCAGCAAAACTACATAATTTAGGGATAAATACTTAGGTAGGAAAATTAAAAAGCAAAATAAGAAAGTGGTTTGCATCAAGTCAGGATACTCCTAGGAGAAAAGGAAGGGGCTTCTGAGGTCCTGGAACCATTCCATTTCTTGGCGTTGGCAGTGGTTAAATAGGTGCTTGTTTACAATATTTCTTCCAGCTGCACACTGTTAAAACCACATTTCTGTATGTGTATTTTATTTCATATGTGTACATACATGAATAAAGGTTTTTAAAAATCCTCAAAGAAGCAGCTACAAGACAGGGGTGGGAGGGTGGAAGTGGAATCCATATGGTAAACGGATCTTTAAGACATAAGGATAACCAATTTGGAACAATCACTGAAGAAGTTTAGTGAAACGCCATTTTATATATATATATTTTTTTTTTTTTTTTTTTAAACGGAGAAAT
>NW_020173113.1:1060013-1078501 GCF_003031525.2 Neophocaena asiaeorientalis asiaeorientalis | reverse complement strand
CCCTAGGAAAATAGCTAAAAGCATAGGTTTTAGAGTCAGAAGACTTGGGTTTCGATCTTAGCTCCACCACTTACTAGCACTGCAGTTTGGGGCAAGTTCTTTAGCTAAGTCTAGTATTCCCTACTGCAAAATGAGAATTCCACTGAACTCATGAGGATTAGAGAGAATATACTTCCAGTGCCTTGTCACATAATAGTAGGTCACTAAATGGAAACTGCTTCTGTAATTATCGTTGCTATAACTAGAAGGTGGGTAGTTTGCTATTTTTATTAGTAAGTTTACATTCTTAAACTGACATGTAAAGTTCTGAGCAAAGGCATTACCAGCGATTCAGTTAATAAAAATTGACGACCAGGAACTACCTCACCTGGAATCATTAGTAGATGACAAGTTTAACAGAACTCTCACACAATCAATAAGTAAGACTTTAGTAGGCTACTCCAATAGTTCTTTTTCTGAAAAGAATTATAAGAGCCCCTTTTCCATGTACATGGTAGATGACCACACTATAACTTGTACATCAAAATAATAAAGAGCCTTCACAGGCTGAAAACTTTAAGGATATGTATGTCACCCATCAATGATGATCATTCATTCACATTAGTCTAAATGTGTTCAAACACATAGGTATTCGCTGTGGCAGCATGAGCTGCTCGTGAGCTCTTTTGTCCTCTCAGGCCACCTTACTCCTACACACTCATAACACAAGCAACTAAGGCCATGGAAGATCCACTCAACGTGTGAGAAACAGTGTGAGAAGATGAAAAAAGAATGTAGCTAAGAGACAAATAGACCTGCTTGCAAATCCTGGCCCTGCCACCTCCTAATTAGGTATCCTCTCTTTAAGCCTCAGTGTCCCAACTGTCCCAACAGAATAAAACCAATCTCATGGGATAGTTTTATGGAAACTTGTTACTGCAAAAGGGTGGGACCATCATTCTGCTGAGTGAAGCTACCTCTAACTCAGATATCCCACCCCACCAGATCAGGCCTTCTTCCTCACAAACGTTATTTCCTTGCTAACAACTTGGCCAATACAGCCATTAATCAGACATCTACTGTGGTACATGGATTAGAATCCCAGAAACTCAGAGCTGCAGGGAGCTCTGACACCACCATAACGGGCTGCATCTACTTAAACTTACATTTTTCACATTATTTTACAGATCATCAGCACAATGTGGTTAACTGTTGTGGAACAGTAATTCTCAAGCCTGGCTGCATATTACAATCTCGTGGGTAGTTTAACACACACACACACACACACACACACACACACACACACGGCCTATCTCAAATCAACTGAATCAGAAATTTGAGGTGAAGCACAGTTATCTATATTTTGTAAAATCTTCTCCAAATAAGTCTAATGTGAAGCTAGGGATGAGACCACAACAGTAGAAGAAAAGATGGCAAAGAAGCTAACTGTCAGTACTTCGTTATGAAAAAATGGCTTTAATAATTATGTGGACGTTCTTCTATCCTACTAAAAAATAAAAGTCAAGTCAAGCAAAAGGCAACTCAAGAGATCCAGGCTGTATTTAAAGAATTTCATGGTCAAGAGAGTTATTTGATATAATAGAATTTAAAAAGATATAAAATTACCTTTTTAGAACAATATATTTCATATGAAGAGCATATTTTGGTATTGCCATGCTAAGAAAAACAAATGAAAAATGGAATGACATTTCTCTCAGGGCTTTGTACTTTCTCTTGATTTTATCCAAACCAAACAGAGCATTAGAAAGTCACTCACAATGTAACATTTTAAATTATTCCATATCATAAAGAAAAGTATTCTTAATAAAAAGTGAAATCAAAAGCATGACTTTTCTTCTTATGTATTCTCCATTTTGTGCAAAATATATTTCTACCCAAGTTCCAGGCATTCTTGCTTTATTTTCCAAATTTCTCCTGTAGAAAATAAGTCGTTACTATAGTAATATTTACCCACCCTGATATTATTTCCCAGTTGCTTATTCTAGGGCTTTTGCACATAGCAACCACACAAATCTCTGTTGCAAGCTGCTCGTAGCACTCGGATCCTTGGCAACATTCAGGAATGAATATTATCTTTAAACTATGGGGACATTTAGCTGAATACCATAGTTTCAAACGTCTCTAAAATGCTATTTATGCTGAATCTATCCCAGATCTGTCCGTTCTTATGAGTACCACTTCTCTCTTTACCTTCACCCAGGTGGACTAGTGAAAGCTACAGCAGAATAATCTGGTTCATAATTTTGCTCATTATTACTGTATTTTAGAGCTAATGACATTAATTCCCAGCATGTACAGCCAAATGATTATTTAGTACATATGCATTTTCTCTGACAGTAGTTGTAAATAAATGGTATAATCTTTATCCGGATTTTGAGAACATTCTAGTCTTTAGGTAAGAATTTAGCAGTTACTATGGTAGCTATTTGAATCAAGGGAATATTGGTGGACTGCTGTGCTTTGTCAACGTATTTCATCTAGAAATAAGTGGAAAGTAAGACAATGGATATGATTCTTTGCATAAATTTTTTGTTTGTTGATTAATGAATAAGTGATGAATTGACACCTACCTGAGGACAATTCATCACAGATAGGCAGGGGTCCAGATACAGAAAGAGCTTGTAAAATGTATAATCGCAGCCTCTTCTCTTAAAACTCTTTCAGTAACAAGGCTTACTAGAAATGAGAATTAGTTATATACATGCATGCATGCACAAATATGTGGATATATACATAAATGTATATACATACATTATTTTTAAAATATATCTACATATACAACTATATAGGACAAAGTGTGAAGAATTAACTAAAATGTAAATTAAGATTAAATCCTTAAAAAAGCCCTCATGACTAATTTCTGTATTCTTTTTTTTTTTAATGTTTATTCTAAGCCCATTTACAGTGGGAGGAAAAGGGTTTAGGATCAGAATAGGGGATTTTTTTCCAAATTGTAGCCACCAGCTGGTTGTCCCAGTCTAATCATTCATAATCTCTTAGGTACATGATGGAGCTTCTGACTCTGAGTGGGGTTTGCAATGAGTCACCCCATGGCTGATTCAATGTTCCTCAATGACTAAGCCAGGCAGGAGGTCGTCAGTGAAGGGCCGACAGCCCACCACAAGGCGGCACCCCAGGGAAGGAAGAGCCTAAGATCAGCAGGTTTGGAGGGAAAACAGTCACTGGGCTGCAGGAGGGAAGTAGCATACATCCACGAAACATATAAAAATACACAGTTCATTGATGAACTACTGCATTTGTGTAGTACAGTCAGTATCTGATCAGAGCATCATCTTCAGTACTTTGAAAAGGATCGGTTGAAAGACTTAAAAATAGGTCCAAAAAGTGGCAAAGTTCATTTAACCTGTAGTCAGGGCCCTAAACACAAATATGTAATTTGGAAGAAGAAAAATGAAAACTTATTAAATGCTAGATTTTTTTTTTCATCAAGATTCTTCAGACACTTCTCTCAAGAATTTCACACACATGCAAAAAGCTATCTTTCACTGATACCAGGGGTTGACAAATTTCTTCCGTTAAATGGCCAGATAGTAAATAGTTGAAGCTTGCAGGCCATACAGTGGTCTCTGTCACTCTACTGCCATGGTGTTGTACAATCAGCCAGACAATTAAGTTAATGAATGGGGCGAGTTCCAATAAAACTTTATTGACAAACACAGGTGCAGATTTGCCCTAAAACCAGGCAAACACCTTACATTGGTTGGGCATCTGAGTTTATAAAGGATTTTTAAATACCACTTCATTCAGTGTCCACACCTTCTCTTCAGTGAGGTAGGTCCTCAGACACAGAATCTACACATAATGAATGTCAAGAACAAGATTACTATCAAAGAACAGGGACAAGTAGCAACAACAATTCTTTAGTTCAAGAATTATTTTGTTCCAAAGACTCAAAGTGTTACATTTTAGATTATCTGTAATACTGTTTGAGTTTGATCTCCTAAAATCAAGACTTCTGAAATTCAAATCAGCCCAACAAAATGTCCTGGACCTACAGCTTGTAATCAAGATTACACATTTAGACAAAATAATGTTTTTTTTCTTAGAAGTTGAAAAAGAAAAACTAATTCTAAATAATTACTGTTCTAACTATGCCTATTTTAAATACTGTATACACCAATTTTTTTAACCTAATTGTTACTGATTTATTCTTTAGGGTCAAATTGAAAGGCAAAGAATAATTCAAAACGAAAATGTTTCTTTTAAAACAGCATTTCTAAGGACCAGCTATATCAGTGCTATTCAGATTTTAATGGACATACAAATCCCCTGGTGATGTTATTGAAATGCATAATCTGATTCAATAGGTCTGAGGGGGGAACCCAACATGCTGCATTTCTAATAAGCCCCCAGGTGATGGGGATGCTGAGGGCCCATGGGCCACCCTGTAAGTAACAAAGAATACATAATCACCTGGGAAATGGTGATTGCCGCCCCATGGAAATTCCTAGGGGCCAGGAATTTTAAATTAGCTCCCCAGTGATTATGAACTTTTTAAAGGGATTTAAGGAGAATAATCCACAAATTAGGCCTATGTTTTCTTTAATGACTAGAAAATCCACAACATTGTATATATTTTGAGTTAAAACCCAAAAAAACTCGAGTTCCATCCAAACAGGGGCTCTAAAATAGCACATTCAGTACCTTAGCAAAATTACATCTTTAAAGGAAACTAACACTGGCTGGCAGCCTATGACATGTCAGGCAAAGTGCAGCGTACTTTCAATACATCATTTTTTTAATCCTTCCATTTCACAGAGGAGGCACCTGAAGACAGAGCCTCTGCTCAAGATCAGAATCTGGATTCGAAACCAACCAGCCTGTCTGTCTCACCTACTTTTACTTATTTCTATTTTTATGTTCTACTCTAATCATCTCATTCCCTTCCAGGTGGTAGACAGGACCACTATTCCCTATGACTTCTCCCTCTCTATGATAGGATTGCTCATCCTGTGGATCGTCATGGGAGAAGTATATGTGCCCACTTCGTTGACTTTGGGTTTGGCTCCGTGACACACTTTGCCGAATGGAAATGTGAGCAGATATGACACCAACCACCTCCAAGCAGAGGTTTTAACTGTGTTGCATGATTTGGATCGCGTGCCTGCTCTCTGCCAAAAGAACAGCATGTCCCAGATGGTAACTGTTCTTTCAGCATTACTTTTAATCAGAATTGGCAACAATCTATTGTCCATTAAGATGATAATGACACATGATACGAAAAATACATGATATAAAATGAAAAAAGGTATATGACCAAGATGACAGCTGTGGGAAACTGCAACATGCATATGTACAGGAATGAAAGGACTGAAAGGAAGTATACCAAAATACAATCAAGATTTCATTTGGGAAAAGAATCTGAAAAAGAACGGATATATGTATGTATCACTGAATCGCTTTGCTGTACACCTGAAACTAACACAACATTGTTAATCAACTATGCTCCAATATAAAAGAAAATTTTTTTAAAAAAGATTTTGTTGGACTTCGGGTTAATTTTTGCCCTCTATTTTCTACGTCTGTTACAGTGTCGTATTGCTTCAACAAAATCCAAATTAATCTTTAACTTTCAAATTTTAAGGCAAGACTTTTTAAAAATATAGCATTAGTATAAACCATGAGCATGCCTTGCAAAAGGGAAAACGTCACACCTAAGAATTTTTCTCTTTAGGTGCAATTAAATCTCAGGGTCACCAGTTACTAGCAGTGTGACCTTCTGTAAGTTAGTTAACCACTCTGTTTCCTCATCCATAAAAGGACTTAATAATATCTACTTCTTGGGTTATTTAGCACATTCAATATGGTAATAGATATAAAGCACCTGACTCATAAAAGCATTCGATAAAAGTGTATTTCTTTCACTACATCTAATATCACAGAAAACTGACAGAATTATATCTATTATAGAAAGGAATTTATCAGTGAAGCATTAACCAAAGATAATATTCAAGACAATTTGAGACCCTCAGCAGTCCATGAACTTAGCTATAAGGACATCCTACAGTACATACCACTTTAAGGACCCTTGTGATTACACTGGGTCCACCCATATAATCCAGGACAATCTCTCTATTTTCAGGTCAGCTAAGCAACCATAAATTCCATCTGCAACCTTAATCCCCTTTGCCATTTAACAGGTTCCAGGGTTCAGGGTATAGACATCTTTGGAGGGCCATTATCCTACCCAGCACACTGTGGTACTTCATGTAAAATAACTCAATATTTAATAAACTAGCTGATACCATAGATGCCCACAAGAAACAATGTGAACCTCTCTTTTCTGATTTCATACCTTGATGTTCCCCATGGTTGATCAATATTCAGCCTCTTAAATCAGAAAAGCACTTCTCTGTAGGAAATGTACTTGAATGAATGAATGCTCTCCTTCCCTGATTCAGTGCTGAGGGCCAAGGCTGATAGAGAAGAATCCCCCACAGCCCCTGCCCAGGAAGCACTCACTGACTCGGAGGGGGACAAAATGGAATCCACTGACATTGAAATCAGGGCTGCTAGGACTTCCAAAGCTCTGTGGAGCTGCTGGTGAAGACTTCACTGAGGGAGGCATTTGGGCTGAATGTTTATGGAAGAAAAGAGAAGCAAGGGGCTGAAGGCATGAAGACTCAGCGTGGTGTGGGTCAAGGGTGTGAGGAAACAGCCCCTGTTGGCTGGTGAGCATAGATGGAGGAAGAGTGGGTAGGGGACTATGCGTTGCTGCAGAATTCCACTGCAGAAGAACGTCAGAGATTATCATAATAAGTGAAGTCAGACAGAGAAAGACAAATATCATATGATATCACTTACACGTGGAATCTAAAAAACTGATACAAATGAACTTGTTTACAAAACAGAAATAGACTCACAGACATAGAAAACAAATTTATGGTTACCAAAGGGGAAAGGGAGGCGGGGGGGATAAATTAGGAGGTTAGGATTAATATACACATGCTACTATAATATAAAATTGATAATCAACAAGGATCTACTGTATAACACAGGGAACTCTACTCAATACTCTGTGATAACCTATACGGGAAAAGAAACTGAAAAAGAATAGATATATGTATAAATGAATTGCTTTGCTGTACACCTGAAACTAACACAACATTGTAAATCAACTATACTCCAATTTAAAAATTTAAATTAAAAAAAAAATTTTTTAATAAAAAATTAGAAGCAGGGAAGGAAGCCAGCCTAGATTCTGAGAAGGGATGGAAGAGGCTAAAGAAGGAAGAAAAAGTGCCCAGAAGCTGGGTGGCAAGTTGTCCCCAAGAGACAGAAAACAAACTGCATCAAATGGGGGGTAGGCAGAGCAGGGGGACAAGAGAGGCAGAGAGTGAAAAAAAGGAAATAAAAAGAAGGACACCAGGGAAGCAGAGGAAGTAGGGTGGCAGAAAGGTAGCTTTCAGGGCTACCACCAAGCACCAGTCACCATGCCTGTACATTACTGCGTAAGGAATACATGTAAAAATCATATAGACAGAAAGTAACAGGGTGGTTGCCAGGGGTTTGGGGGCCATGGGGAGTTATTGTTCAGTGGGGATAGCGTTCCAGTTTTGAAAACTGAAAAGGATTCTGGAGATGGATGGTGGTGATGGTTGTACAACATTATGAATGTATTTAATACCACTGAGCTGTATGTGTAAAAATGGTTAAAATAGCAAGTTTTATGTTCTGTGTGTTTTACCACAATAAAGAAAATGAAGAAAAAGAAAAGAAATGAATGGAAGTTAAGAGAGCAGTGACTGCTTACCAATTTCTCTTTCCAGTAGCCAAGTATTGAAAAGAAGTAGTATGTAGGACGAAGTAAAAAAAAAAAAAAATGCCACGACAAGCTTGGGTACCTTCATAGAACCAACAGAAAGAAAGATAATATAAGACCCAGATAGGATAACTGCCAGAGTAAATCCAGGAGGAGGCAAACGGGGCCAGAATCAAAATCACGTTGGGGGCAGCTTTGGGTGAGAGGTGAAGGACCCTCTTCTCTGAAGTGGGGAGAGGTACCACCACAAGACTGAGAGTGGGGGCTGTGAAGTAGGAAAGAAGTGAAAGATGTCAGAAGGTGAAGGAGAAGGGAAATGGAAAATCCCAAGATTTGAAAACAAAAGCAATCTCTTTTATTTCAGTCCTTGACCAAAACTGTAGAAGTAATTGCGCAAATCAGGGTTTAAACAGAGAACACTTACTGGTGTTAGTTGTGGTTTTACCTTGAAGCAGCTCTGTTACCTTAAGCAAGTCAGGTGAACTTCCTAAACTGCATCTTTAAAAGAGGGGGATTTGCTAAAATAATCCCACCATCCCATCCGGCTCTACATTTCAATGGCTTCAAAGAAAGAGCTTATACCTTGAACACAGTGTCAGCTTACCTAGCCCCCCTTCTCCCCCAAAAAGTGAAATGGGAACCAAAGTCAAGGTGTATATAATTTAAATACCCTTGGGCTGTTTTCACATCCCACTTTTGATAGTGACAGCCACAACAAACAGATGGTTACTGCTGACAAGGGCTGTGTCATTACAGTCCTAATGATAATTGATGTTTTTACAGCTCTTTACTGTTTATAAAGAGCCTTCACACATGAAACGTTTTAGTTCAGCCTCACAACAGTCCTGTGAAACAGGTAAGGCTGCTGTATTCTATCCATTTTCCAGTTGAGAAAACGGATGCTTATAGACGTTGATGATGTGCCCGAGGCCCCAGAGCAGACGAATGACAAACCTGGAACTTGAATCCTGGTACTCAGGACTCAAAAGATACTATTTTTTCATTGTTTCTTAGAGTGACATACCGCATTTGGTGTCACAAACACAGAAAATTCATGAGTCAAAAGAAATTTGCATAGTTTGATTCTTTTAATTGATCCCGGCAGTATAGTTTATTGAAATGCAAGTACAATCTTAATTTCCAAGTGATGAATGATTTGAATCCAAAGGGCAGAGAAGGAGAGAACTAGGGTTCAACTATTTCAATGTCTTCATTCTCAGGATGAGAAAACAGGACTCCCCTGAGACAAATGACTTGTGGGAGGCAGAGCCGATACTAGAACTCATGGCTCCCACCAGCCCTGGGGCTCTCAGCACTGGCCAGGTCTACCCGGCTTCTGAGAAAAGTTAACAACAGAATTTCTCCTTAACAATGAAATGGTTCCAATTTAAATAATCTGAGGGGCTCCTTCGCTCCTTTTTCCATGTGCAAACCATATGGATGCTGCCTATTAATGGTACTAGAATTCTTTGGAGCAAATTCTCCTCACGAATGGGAGGGGTGATTATGACAGTCATGCTGCGTTTTAGTACAAAGCAGAAGTAAAATGGATCCAGTAAGGAATCCATCCGAGAGAGTTTTAAACCAACTGAAACTGCCTCCATTTCCATCTTCTACCTACAAAATGTTCTCTAGACAAATTAAATTGGAAAAAACTAGAAAAAGAAAATACAATGAAAATATCTTGAAGAGGACCATACTGTCAAAGTATTCCCATTCTCCTCCTTGGGAAATATTGTAATGAGTCAGCGGGTGCTTACAACCAAAAATTACTTTTATCACGAAGATGAAAAATGTTTACAGTTTAAACAGAATATTCCACACAGAGAATAGATGTGGATGCGAAAATGATGTATTATGAAATTGCAGATCCCATTTTATATGTTTTATGCAAGAAAAAAAAAGTATGAGTCTTTCATTAGACTCTAAAGGACTCAAGAACAAGAATATCAAAGGAAGGGAGCCCTTCTGAGGTGAGCAGATAATTGCTGATCTTCTTCCCTCAGGGCACTTGGGAACTTTGGGTTCATACTGATGAGACCAAGAGAAAGGATTTCTACTGAGGAAAAGAAACCAGCAAAGCTTTTTGATGAACATGCAAAGGCTAATGTGACAGATGGAAAATATACCCACGTGTTCAGTTCTGGAGCTATGAGAAGGAGGCTGAGATATTAACCTCAAGGTTTCTTTTTAGAGTGAACTCTCCAGTTTCACGGTGTTTTGGAGATGAAGTTTTTACTAAAATAGGTATGCAGCCTCAAATACTTAACCAAGTTTCTCCTCAAGACAGTTGCAAGAATTTAAAATTAAGGGGATAGGAGACTAATAAGCCTAAGACTGCCAAAGGGGAAAATTTAATCTCCCACTAAGTTTTCAATCAGAAGCCCAGGAGAGCCAGGCCTGAGGAGCACAAACAACCATAATTGGATTGAGTCTTCCTAAAACTACAACCTGGCCTTAGCTTAGCTCAATTCCTGATGGAGTGAAGGTGATCAGCTCCTCACTGTATTTACCAAACAGAGGAAAAGAAGGAAGTCCTCTCCAGAGGAAGATGTAATCCAGAACTAGTAAGATTCTTTCATACACTGTGTCTGGCACAAAATAAAAAAATATTAGACATGAGAAAAGCTGCAATATTTTATATAATATATATTTTATATTATATTTTCTGAAAGACATGAAGAAAAGCTGTAACCAATATTCAAGAGAAGAAAAACAATAGATGCAGGCTCACAGATGATTCAGCCTATTCGATTCAGTAGACAAGACCTTTAAACTAACTGATTAATTGGTTAAAAAAAAGAGAAAGAGAAAAAAAAGAGAAGGAAATGGATGAAAAGATGGAGGATTTCAAAAGAGAACTAGAATCTATTTTAAAAAATCAAATGGACATCCTAGAAAAATTAAGTATCTGAAATTAAGAAAACTACAATGCCTGATATTAACTCACTGGATGGGTTCAATACCAGACAGAGCAAAAGACAGGATTAGTCAACTTAAAGAAAAAGGTCAATGGAAAACATTCACGTTAAAACTCAAATAGAAAAGGGGAAAGAAAGAAAAACAATAGATTGTAAGAAACATGAAGAATCTCCTGACCATGTAATTGGAGAGCCAGAGGGAAGGAAGTGAGGACAGAAGCAATATTTGAAGAGATAATGACTGAGAATTTTCCAATACTGATGAAAGACATCAACCCTCAAATTCAAGAAAGTCAGCAAACCAAAGCAGGATGAATATAAGGAAAACCACACCTGGATTTGTGAATGTCAAATGCTTACTACAAGAACCTGGCAAGCACTGAGGAAGTCATGTAGCCACCCCCAAACTTAGTCTAATACAACTTAGCCCTCCCTATTCTTGAAGAGGTTATGATAAAGAGGACAGTGTGGGTGTGGAAACCCTACTCAACAATTGTGTACATTCTTTAGTGGGATTGTAGTCACTCTGCTCTTGACCAAGTACAGGAAAATTCCACAATAACATAAATTTGAATATACTATGATGGATCCTTGCCTCCTGGTTTCCACCTAGCCACTGATCTCATTTCATTAACCTTGTAATGTGATTCTACATTTTATGCGATCAAAAAATTTTAATCCCAGTAAGAGTTTTATGATAGTTTACTAAAGTCAGGGGGAAAAAACACAACCATAGTATTAAGACTGACGGAGTGTCAGAAAAAGATAGGACTCTAAAAATAAACAGTCCAGGGACTTCCCTGGTGGTGCAGTGGTTGAGAGTCCGCCTGCCGATGCAGGGGACACGGGTTCGTGCCCCAGTCCGGGAGGGTCCCACATGCTGCGGAGCGGCTGGGCCCGTGAGCCATGGCCGCTGAGCCTGTGCATCCGGAGCCTGTGCTCCACAGCGGGAGAGGCCACAACAGTGAGAGGCCCGCGTACCGCAAAAAATAAATAAATAAAATAAAATAAAATAAACAGTCCAACCCTTATGTTAGAGATGACAAAACAAGCCCAGAGCATGAGAATGAAGTACCCGGCCCCACAGCTATTTAGAAGCCTACTGGGAACCAGAACAGCAGTGTTTCTCTCTCCACATAGTATAGTACATATAGACTATGTATTTATACAGCAGTAAATATATGTTAGGAAGGAAAACACACATTATGCAACATATTGGGAATATAATATATAAAATATTTTAGACTATTGTCTGAGATATTAAACTAGCTCTTTTAGAAAAACAAAGCATGAGTAACCTGTAAATGCTATCTCAATTAGTACCCTATTGCAAGCTGTTAAAATTCCTTGATTTGATAAATTATGAACAGATAAAAATATTGATTATTCTAACTCAAAATTGTCATGGTCTTCTAAGACAACTGTGGCCACTTGAATTTATGTTGTCATTTTAAGTAGCAAATGCAATACAGAGAATCAATAAGAAACTGATCTATAAATAAGTGAGATGTGAACTAAATCTTCTGTTCTCTGAAAAATAAAAGGAAAAGCATGCCATAAGAGAAAAACGTCTAGAAGACATTTTTTAACATAAGTTAAAGTCCTATTTTCATAAATAGTAGCACACCTGTTATTTTGACAGGATTACTCGAGTTGTGGATTTTTCATGGCTCTGTGTCAATGGCCAATCTAGAAGTGGCACAAGGCAGGAGGAAAACACATGAGAGTTCATAAAGAGGCCAGAGGGGGTCTTAAGGCCCTTGAAGTGCTTCCTATTCCTTTAGGCTTTTTGGTCACTTAATAGTTCATTTGTATCTCTAGGATTAGTAGAAATAAGCTTGAATGAGGTAAAATGTTTATGTTTTCTTTAAATACTTCAAACAGCTCTCTTAAAACATACAGATGTGTGCTAAAATAAAGTTCTGGAAAAACTCAAATCTATCCATGGTTACTATATTACCTCTGGAAAATTGGAGTCACTTCACATATGTTTCAACTAATCTACTTACTTCCTCCTAATGAACTCTGGTCCTTAAAAAGGATCCTTTAATAGGTAGTAAATCAGAAACTTTTAAATTCATGTTTCCACTCTGAATAGTTTGTAGAAGCTGGAAAAGCACACAAACATTAAGATTGGGTAAACTACCACTACTGTTTCTCAGTAGGACAATAGCTTCAATTTTCACACATGGTGAGGGAGAACACAGATGAACAGCCTCAATCAATCAGATCTCTTTTCACTTCCTGACATTCTCCTTTTCCAAAAATGCCTCTTAAATCAGATGCTAGAGACAAATCAATGGCAAATACTCAAGGGTGCTCCATAATGAGAAGGTTCCCCAATGCCCAAGGGTATCTACAACAGCTTCCAGAATGAAGGAGGAGGAGAGACGTTTCTCCTTTCACCAGGACTGAAGAGCAACTTTCCCATCCCACAGCAACAATGGTACTTCATCACTACCAAAAGGAAACTGGGGCTGCCTTAAACATGCTTTGGATAAAAGGATATGGAGAGAGGACTTGAGGGGAGAGCCAAAGGAGGATGCTAGGAACCATTGGACCATCTTAGTTAGGCTCATCTTAGATGCAAATAGACGCAATTTGTCAGGGTCAAAACTATTTTCCCTACTGGGGACCTACGTGTCATCAGCCCTCTGGACCAAGCCTGGTCTAATTTCATATTCCTGCTCCTAGGTAAGTGTAAAAATGACTGCAATTATTCTCCTCTATCTGTGCTCCTTGTAGCATGACTGCCTCCCCTCCCTCAAGAGAGGGAATCCATTTCCCCACCTCCTGAATCAGGGCTGGCTTTGTGACTTGTTTCAGATAACAGAATTCAGAGGGAACCACCTTGTGCCGGTTGCAAGCCTAATCCTCAAGAAGCCTTGCATGCCTCCGCACCCTCTCTTAGAACTCTGCCACCCAGTGTTAACAAGGCCACACTAGCCTGGTTAGATTAGAAACCATGTGGAGAGGAGCTGAGGCCATCCTGGAAGATCCAGCCCCCAACCCGCCCAGCAAAAAACCTGCCCAGATCCAAAGAACTGCCCAGGTGGGTCCTGCCCAAATTGCCAACCCACGGAATCAAGAACTAACTAAATGCTGGTTGTTTTAAACAACTAACCAAGCCAATACGGTGGTGGTTTGTTGAGCAGCCAAAGCTAACTGATATAGTAAGGAATAGCTTCTCCATGAATTATTCATTCAGTGAACATTTGTTAAACACCTTCTATATTTGAAGTAGTGCTCTGGGGGTACAAAGATTAATATGCGATAGTGCCTGCAATTATGGAGTCATTCCCCTAACTGTGAATAACAAGGTCTACTTAGAGGATACAGAGGCTCAGTCAAAGAAGAGGTCACATTTCAGCTGGTTTTTAATGAAAAACCAGCAAGTCACCAGTGGACAGGAAAGTACATCAGAAGTAGAAGAAACAGCACATGCAAAAGCACATATGCAGGAAAAGAGCTCAAGGAATGTTCTAGGAATGGAAAACAGTTTAAGACAGATGGAGTGCAGGGAGGAAATGGCAGATGACAGAGCAGGAAAAGCAGGTTGAAGGCAAATAATGAAGGGTGTCATACTGTAGATCACGCTACGGGATCTGAATGCCTCTTGTAGGCATGGAGAGCTACACATCATTTTTTAAGTGGGAAATGACGTGATTAAATCTGTTTTAGGAAACGAAAGCTGATGACAAGTGGGGGATTAGAGGCAAGAGTAAGAATCAGGGAGATGAATTGGGAGGCTATTATTACAATCCTCAAGGAGACCTGAACCATGAGGTAGCAAATATAGGGAAGAGAAGATGCCTCTGAAAGATGTTTCAGAGACAGGAGACGGATCCAGCAGCCTTGACAACCACCTAAATATGGGCTGTGAGGGTGATATAAGTTGCATGGGAGGATCAGAGACAGTGCCAAGATTTCTACTTTGGGATCCTAGATTTATAGCAAATACATTCATTAAGGCATAAAAGCAGAAGAGCGGACTGGAAAGGAACACCACAGGTTTTTTAGAAAGGCATCTGTGGTTGTAAATCAACTATACTTCAGTAAAAAAGGAAGGAAGGAAAGAAGGAAGGGAGGGAGGGAGGAAGAAAGAAAGGCACCTGTGGGATACCCAGTGGGAAATGTCCAAGAGGCAGAGAAGGATACAGATCTGGACCTTATGTTGAGGAACGGGTGGTGGGAACAGGAGATAAAGACCTGGGGAGTCTTTAGAACACAGGTTAGGAGGAGCGGGCCAGCTCAAGACAGGAGAGTGAATGTGAACACAGGGCCTTCAGGGAAAAGATGGAGATGGAGAAGAGCAAAAGCTAATGAATGACAGAATCCCCAGGGACATGGATATTTCAGAGGCAAAGGAAAGAAGCAGCACCAAACAGCAGCAACCCTCCTTGGGGATGGAAGAGAGGAGAGGAAGGATCATTCAGAAAGTATGGATTACCAATTAAGGAAAAATAGAAAACCATCCCTTTTGCCACATTCTTTCCCCTAGCCAAGTCATCCACCGGGCTCTTCCCTAGGGTTCCTCCCACTTTAGAGGGGCCCTAAGGTCGTAATCAGAGTGGGGATGGGGGGAGATGGCAACAGGAGCCGCTTGAGTAAGAGCATCTGTGTCCATGTATTTTACAGAAAAACACACTTTTTTTCAAACCCCTTCTGGCACCTGCTGCAGCAAAGAACATCATTAACTTTCATTCTTAGGGCACTTTTTTGAAATCTGCTTCTGGTTAATTTATTGTATCTTCCAAACAGGTTGCCTTTGTATATTGTCAGTAACTAGAAAGGAAGTTTTTAAAAATAACCCCAAAGTAGGTGAAGATTTCATAAATAGAACATAAAAAGCAGTAGCCATGAAAGAAAAATAACTGATAATTGGATTCATTAAAAATCATCAAAAGATACTGTGAAGACAATGAAAAGGCAAGCCAGACTGGGAGAAAATGTTTGTAATACATATATCTGACAAAGGACCCATGTGCAGAATACAAAAGAACTTTGACAAAGAAATAAGAAAAAATCAATCCAATTAAAAACTGGGCAAAAGATTTTAGCAGGACTTTCACAAAAAGATATCCAAATGCCAATAAGTATGTGAAATGGCATTTAACAACATTACTCATCAGGAAACATAAATTAAGACCTTAAGGACCACCTCACACCCATTAGGATGGCTTCTGTCCAAAAAAATAATAACAAGTGGTGGCAAGGCCATGGAGAAACTGAAACCCTTATACACTGTTGGGAATGTAAAATGGTGCAATGTCTATAGAAAACAGTATGGTGGTTCCTCAAAAAATTAAAACAGAATCACCGTATGGTCCAGCAATTCCACTGCTGGGTATGTATCCCCCAAAATAAAAGCAGGGTCTCAAAGAAATATTTGTACACCCATGTTCTTAGCAGCATTATTCATAATAGCCAAAAGGCGGCAGCGACCCAAGTGTCCACCAACAGACAAATGGAGAAATAAAATGTGGTGTATATTCATACAATGGAACATTATGTAACCATAAAAAGAAAGGAAATTTTGACACATGCTACAACATGAATGGATCTTAAGGATATTATGCTAATGAAATAAGCTGGTTACAAAACATTTAATGGGTACAGTTTCAGTTTTGCAAGATGAAAAGAGTTCTGGAGATGGATGGTGGTGATGGTTACACAACAAAGTAAATGTACTTGACACCACTACACGTTTTTTAGTTGTTACAATGGTAAATTTTAGGTATATTTTACCACAGTTAAAAACCCACAAGGAGATACCACTATGCCCCCACAAAAGTAGCTAAAATTAAAAAGGCCAAAACAAACCAAGTGTTGGTGAAAATGTGGAGCAACTGGAACTCTTGGTCGAATTTAAATTGGTACAACCATCTTGGAAAACCATTTGACAATATCTACTAAAGCTAAATATAAGCCTACCCTGTGATCTGACAATTCCACTCCAAGGTATATGCTCAAAAGAAGTGAGTGCGTTATTCATATTAGCCACACACTGGAGACAATCCAAAAATCCAACAGGAAAATGGAGAGACAAATTGTGGTTTATCCACACAATGGATACACTAGTCAACAACAGACTGGAATGAACTACTAATACAGTAACGTGGATGAATCGCAAAGACATTATGTTATATGAAAGAAGATACACACACACACACACAAGTCCCTTCTATATGATTCTATTTATATGGAGCTTAGCAACTAACAAAACGAGTGGAGTTTAGCAAAAACTACAATGTGAAAACAAAATCACCACGTGGTCACCTTCAGGTTGGAAGTGGGATGAAAACTGACCAGAAGGGGAAAGAGAAGGACATCTTCTGGGGTGCTGTAAATGTTCTATGTCTTGACCTGGGTGGTAGCCCCATGGGCATATACACATGTAAAAATTCATTGAGCAGTACACTTCAGATTAATGCATTTTAGACACTTTATTGTATGTATGTTATATCTCGAAAATAAAATAAAATATCTCTAAAGCAACTGATGTCTCTTTAATGAGAATGCTATCATTCCGAAAAGGAATAAAATCTCATCTTTGCTCCTTTCCTTTCTGACTTAGAAGATTAGACCCTATTCCTCTTAGCCATATTGGGCGATGATTAGTTACTTCCCAGTTTAGAGTCAGATAATGAATCTAAGTCCCACACAGTGCAAATTTATGTGTTCCTAAATGTCCAAGAGCTTTCCTGAAGCCACTCCATACCCATGGGATCTTTCCAGTAAACAACCTTTCAGTCTTTAGTTTAGTCTATACTTTTTGAGTCAGAGCTCCCGATTTGCTTTCTACTGGTAAGTGTCCAATTTGATCTTTTTAAGCTTCAAGAACAGCATCTGACTTTGTTTTACACCCTCATTGGCAGGGGCTAAACAAATCCCTCCTCAGCCATAAAGGCAGAATGTCAAAAATCAAAAGATATCTCCACATTCTGGCATTGGATGAAAGCATACATCCCCTAAGGAAAGAGAAAGCTTCATCCTCTTTAACAGCCGTTTTGATGCCTACTCCTTATACAACCAATATGATAATAACTTTAGCTTCCCTGTGAAAACATCATTAGCTATGGCCCACAAATCTAAGGAAAGAAAATAAAAATCCACAAAGGTGAACTTCCCCCACCCCCATACCCACTTCCTCTACCACTCATAACATATCCAGTGGTTGAAAAAGGGCCTTAATATGCAAAACCTTATATTTTAATGATGACCAAAGGCAAATTCTTTTTTTTTTTTTTTCCCCGGTACGCGGGCCTCTCACTGTTGTGGCCTCTCCCATTGCAGAGCACAGGCTCCGGACGCGCAGGCTCAGCGGCCATGGCTCACGGGCCCAGCTGCCCCGCAGCATGTGGGATCTTCCCAGACCGGGGCACGAACCTGTGTCCCCTGCATCGGCAGGCGGACTCTCAACCACTGCGCCACCAGGGAAGCCCGGCAAATTCTTTTGAATTGTGTCACAGTGAAAAACTTTCTGAACTTGAGAACTTGACTGTCTTTGATCCCATATTAAACCTGTCATTAGTTGAGTCAAGTGGGTGAATTATGAAGGTACCTGTTACATATTGGGCTTGGAAAAGCAGCAAGGTAGGAGGAGAAAAATGACAAGTTGGTTAAAAACAGAAGGGCTGTTTTAAAAGAAGCAGCCTAGGGAATTCCCTGGCAGTCCAGTGGTTTGGACTCCGAGCTTCCACTGCAGGGGGCGCGGGTTCAATCTCTGGTCTGGGAACTAAGATTCCCACAAGCTGTGGGGCGGGGCCAAAAAAAAAAAAAAA
>NW_020173113.1:1057968-1059768 GCF_003031525.2 Neophocaena asiaeorientalis asiaeorientalis | reverse complement strand
TAATGCATCGGTATTCTGATAAGTGAGATGTCAAGTCAACAGTGAGACAGTTTTTATAAAAAGCAGATACTATTATGTCGACTCAATAGGGTGGCTTGGGTAACAGTGCCCCAAATTATTCAGAACAATTTGCAGTTTTATACAGTTTCAGGAAGTGTTTTTAAAAGCAAGCATCAAGCAACAACTAGTTAAATGCAAAGCCACGTGATCACAATGGGAAACACAATGCCTCTTTTTTAGAGCAGTAAAAAGTAACGCAGTATAATGACATGCAGTATTTTTATTTAAATACAGCGTCTGCAATAGAATACACTTGTTTTCTCCTTTGAGAAGACCTCAAAGTACATTTCACTTCATAAAAGTTGATATAAATGTCAAGATACTGGAATGCAATAATTTTAAAGCCACATAGGTGGATTAATTGTTCTACATACCTGTGGTTTTTCAGGTCCCTGTGCTTGCTTACTCGGGTTCACTCTTATTTTTCCGAAAGCACTTCTGGAAGCTCCCATCTTGGCTTCTACACTGCCACCTGTAGACATAAAAGAGAAATAAGCCATGTATTTATTCATCAACCATGCATCTTTTCTAGGCATCTAACAGGGACAATTGAAGGGAAAGTGGCAAAATATTTGCTCCAAGAAATAAAAGTGTTCTCTCTCTTTTGTGTGGAAAATTTGTAAGGAGTCCCTCTCCCCCAACGGTTTGATACATTTAGAAATCGAACCATACATAAGTCTTAGATCAACACCACTCTGATCAGTTCATTAAAGAGATGGAGTCACAGAACCCATTCTCATGCCAACCCTACAACCATTTCAAGACCTGTCTTTTAATATTAGAAGACAACCTGACCACTTTGTTAATTGGGTAATTAAGAATTCTGTAAATTACCACAAAGAAAAGAAGGAGGGAGAGATCCAGGCAAAGATTACTCTGTCGCATGGTTGTAAAATGTCTATTTAAAATAATACTGTTAATTCTAACACCAACTAGAGCTTTGTCCAATCTAAAACAGTTAGGTGGGGTATTTTCATCCTAAAGCCCTATTCTTGATTTGAATGTGGGTGAGTGCTGAAAGGTCTTTCTGACACCCCACAGATTCTCATACAGGTAGGTCTTTTTTCTTAAAAAAAGAATAATAAAAATCCATGAGCAGAACAAGTAACGAATAAAATCCACGAGCAACTATCAGTCAAAGCAGCCATGAGGTGAGAGGGATGTGTCTGTGTGTGGTGTGCAAGAGACAGACAGACACACACAGACACACACAGACACACACACACACACACACACACTGAGATTCCGGAGTTGATTTAGAATAACAGACCTAACCAGGGTGTGTGTATGGTGTGGATGTGTGTGACAGACAGAGGCAGACAGACAAGCAGACTACGCCAGGGTGTGTAGTGTGAAGTGTGTGTGTGCGTGTGTGTCTGAGAGAGAACACAGAGAGAGGACAGAGACACAGACAGACAGACACTGAGATTCCAGAGTTAATTGAGAATAACAGACAGCACCGCACAGCTTTTTGCTTCCTCCTGGTCCCACAGTCTATCCAGGACAAGTGCCCCAGCTCCAGCACCTTAAGCCTGCAGCCAATCCATGAAAATCAAGTCTCCTTGATCCACTCTCCTTCTCCTCCTCCTCCGTAGGACGGACATTCACACACACTCACACTCTTCCTTCCCAACCCCAAAGGCGCGCTGGGCCATCCCAAGAGGCTCTTTGGGGGGCCCACCAGCGACCTATCCTGCTCCCACGTGCCTCCATGAAACCCTCGTCCAAACCTGCACAAGG
>NW_020173113.1:1054456-1057936 GCF_003031525.2 Neophocaena asiaeorientalis asiaeorientalis | reverse complement strand
GGGTGGGTGAAGCGGGGTGGGGTGTGGGAGAGAGAGGAGGCGAAGAAATTAGCATGTCAACTGCCGCGGGATACAAGTTGCTGCCTGTGCCTTGTTTCTGATACATTAAATACCTGGATGTGCTGCTTTCCTTGTTACCACCGCAGCAACATTCAGAAGCATGAATATGAGATTTCCAAGCTAATTGGTTGTAGGGGCTTTTTTCAGATTTAATGATGTAGAAGACAACAGATTCACTGTTTTTTTTTAAAAAGTTACTTTATATATATATGGCCACATCTCTAATTTTTAAAAATAGCCAAATATAAATAACAGAACAGCTGTGTTTTCCAGAAGCAGATCCAGTGTGTATGCGTTATTTAAGCCCTCTGTAATTATTAATTGGGTTCTTTTTAAAGTGTATCGTAGGTATTTCTTAAGAAAACGAGCTCAGGATTTAGGGATTAGGAACCCAAAAGTTTTAATTTGGCTTTTTGCCCTAGTTCTAAAATGTCAGTTTCATGGAAATTATTAAATGTGGTTATGTAGAAAAAATGGATCCTTTTTCTTCCAGGTTGGCAACATTGTTAGATTTGGCAAAGAACAGATTTTTTTTTAAAGCCAAGAAATAATACAATTCTTATTCATTTTCTAGTGATGGATAGCAGCTTTTTCTTTAGTGCTTTTCTCTTTGCGGCAAACTTTGTTTCCTCTTACACTTGTTTTCTTCAAAAATTTCTTCTTAAATGTAAATAAAGCTGTGGATACCATGGTTCTTGAGCCTTTGTTTTCTTAAAGGGATAGGAAATTAATTATAATTGATGATCAAAATCAACCTTAGGCTCACGACACTAAATTTCATACTAATTAACCCTGTTTTTGAATTCTGCTTTTAGTCATTTAACCTAACACTTGAGAAACCAAGAGTTTTTTTCAGTTTTATCCTTATAACAATGAAATGCACACTTTTTAATTAACATTTTGAACCAAAATTAAATTCATTAAATTGACTAATGAAAGCATTTTTGTCGTGCATTTGTTGCTAGGTAAATGAGGACAACATGGATGATAAACAGCATGCTGGAGAAGAGGCTCTGAAGCAAAGAAAACAGTCTTTAGAAAACCTGATGATCCCCTTTTCAAGGCAAGGATGACAAATACCAGTAATTATGCAAAGAATGACTGCTGCCTCTCTTCCCTCTGCTTTGGTTTTGTGGCCAGGCCTGCATTTATCTCTTTTGATCATCATAATAATAGTAAAGTAATTCAGCATTCCAGTGGCATTGCTTAGTAAATTAGCAATTTGAAAATGCTTTTATTACCTAATTAATCCAAGTAAATACCTCCGATAAATCCGATTTTACTCTTACATTTTTTTGTGCCTCCGGAGAAACACTTGCGTGAAATAAAAACAGCTAAGGCAAGCTCAAGAACAATTGCCAGCCAGATTTTTCTGTGCTTGTGTGTTGCAATAGAGTTGATATTAAGTAACCTTTGGGTCTTAAATTATATATCAGATATTGGTTATGAATTGCTCATTGGCTGCTTCTTTAATGAGTTCCTGTGTGTTTGCTTTGCCTTGCTTATTCCCCAAAGCATTTTTGTCTGCCTTATTGAATCTACCTTTGCCTAAACTATTTTCATTGAACTTCTACCAAAGAATCAGACCCTAATCCATAGCTCACTTGACAGTCATCTTTATCCCTCAAGTCTCCCTTGAGGTTTCTGGTAGGAATCCAGCATGATCAAACATCCAAAACTGGAAAGAGTATTTCATCAGGCCTGGTTCTAACTAAGAGATAACGATCAGATTTCTCAAAACCAGGAGGGTGTGTACCATTTGAATAAAAAGGAGAAACAAAACCAGCAAATCCGTTTTGTTCAGGTCAAAACTAAGCCAACAAAATCACAATTGAGATCCTTTCTAAACCCGAATTATGCTAAGAGATGTATAAAAAGCATAATCCAAATAACTTTATCTGTATTTTCTTTCACGGCTACAAATCTCTTGCTCCACTGATCAAACACCATTACACCATTACATTTCACGTTCCCCTTTTAGTTCCTGGGCTACTGAGAATTTTTCACTGATCTTTTAATAAGAAAGTGCATCTGGACACTCATGATGTCTCCAGGGAATCCTGTGTCACCCTCCACTTGTTTTCAAAAGTATTTTTGTGACATTGATAAGAACAGATCTGAATATCCCATGTAGAGCCAAGGAGAAGGAGTTCCAATGACCAGTCCAAATTCAAAACAGTGAGGTTAAAACAAAAAATAAGTTCGTTGTAACAGCTTAATCCTGTTGGCATCTCCCATTCTGATCCTCACCCGTATAAAGAGTTTTACAACACATTAGCTTTCCTCTCTTGAGAAAGTTTCTCCTGATGATTATTTTAATCATTTTTGTTCACTTACTCTTTGGGCTGTGTTATAATTTATCGTGAGCCTGAGCCTAGTGCATGGCTTTCTCTCCTTTCTTTCCTATGATAGCTGAGAACTGCAGACCTGGAGATGATTTACAGGAGAAGGTTCTGGCTATAACCAAAGCATGAACTAAGTTTCTTCACTTTGGCTGATCAGGATTAGTGAGCAAGGCATTGGTTCAAATTTGCAGAATACCAATTACTTTAACTGGTCTCCTTGTGCTAGGGAAATATGTGACCAGTTATCTCACAAGACAATGGTGATAGAGACAATACCACCTATGGAACGCTCAGAATGAAATGTCAACGCTGTCAGCTAAGTTACTTAAAAATATGTGTGTGTGGATGTGTGTGGATGTGGATGTGTGTGTGTGTGTGTGTGTGTGTGTGTGTGTAATTCAAAGCTAAATATAAACCTGAATACTTGTAACAGATCCTTCAGTTACAAAACCCTAGGTAAGCTCTCTCTTATGGTATGGGGGTATGTGATAAACTGATGAATACCTCAGTATTTCCTCAGTATTTACCTTACTCACAGGAAAGTACCTTTTTCTGATCCAGATCTTCCCATAAATTTCACAGCACCAAATATTTAACCATATCATTCCATGATGAAAGAAAGAAAAGAAAGGAAGGAAGGAAGGCAGGAAAAAGGGAGGGAGGGAGGAAGGAAGGGAAAGAAAGAAGGTGTTACAGCCGGTGTGATAGGGTAAATACATTTAGGACTGGTTAGCACAACTGATTAGCACATCAGGCTAGTCAGATCATGGTTTCCTACCCCACCGACCATTTTGTTTTGGTCTGTTTCATGGCTGCCAATCAAAGCCTTATTCCTAGGCATGGACAAACATTGTTGGTCACCAAATGTTGTGGGTGGAATTGTGTCCACCCAAAAATATGTTGAAATCCTAACTCATGGTGCCTGTGAATGTGACCTTATTTGGAAATAGGGCTTTCCAGATGTAATTAAGATGTAAGTTAAGATGAAGTCATACTGGAGTAGGGTGGGTCGTTAGTCCAATACAACTGGTGTTTTTGCTGGAGGAGAAGAAAAGACACAGGCGGGCTTCCCTGG
>NW_020173113.1:1050319-1054419 GCF_003031525.2 Neophocaena asiaeorientalis asiaeorientalis | reverse complement strand
CCCAAAAAAAAAAAAAAAAAAAAGACACAGGCCCAGAGGGAAGTCGGCCATGTGAAGATGGAGGCAGAGTTATGCTCCCACAAGCCAAAGAAGCTGGAAGAGGCAAAAAAGTATCCTCCCATAGAGGCCCTGCCAACACCTTGATTTTGGACTTCTAGCCTCCAGAGCTGTGAAACAATAAACTTCTGTTGTTTTCAGCCATCTAGTTTGTGGTACTTTGTTACTGCAGCCCTAAGAAAGCAATACACCACGGAATCATTAACTCCTGGTAATGCCAGCCCATCATCTTCCGTATCCAGCACGGGGGAAATGTTCAAGTGTAGGATGTTCAAGAGTGAAAGGCAGGGCTTCCCTGGTGGCGCAGTGGTTAAGAATCTGCCTGCCGGGCTTCCCTGGTGGCGCAGTGATTGAGAGTCCGCCCGCCGATGCAGGGGACATGGGTTCGTGCCCCGGTCTGGGAAGATTTCACGTGCCGCGGAGGGGCTGGGCCCATGAGCCATGGCCGCTGAGCCTGCGAGTCCGGAGCCTTGCTCCGCAACGGGAGAGGCCACAACAGTGAGAGGCCCGCATACCCAAAAAAGAAAAAGAATCTGCCTGCCAATGCAGGGGACACAGGTTCGCAGCCCTTGTCCAGGAAGATTCCACATGCCACAGAGCAACTAAGCCCGTGCACCACAACTACTGAGCCTGCGCTCTAGAGCCCGCAAGCCACAACTACTGAGCCCACGAGCCACAGCTACTGAAGCCTGGGCGTCTAGAGCCTGTGCTCTGCAACAAGAGAAGCCCCAGCAATGAGAAGCCCGCTCACCGCAACAAAGAGTAGCCCCCTCTCGCCACAACTGGAGAAAGCACACGCACAGCAACGAAGACCCAATACAGCCAAAAATAAATAAAATTTAAAAAAATAATAATAATTTTAAAAAAAGAAGAATGAAAGGCAGAGTCATCTCAATACATGAAGGACGACAGAAGGGTAGAATCATCAGGAACTGAAAGGAATCTTGAGAATGTACCTAATCTGATTGCTCCTCCAAGATGGGACTTGGCTACAGCTGAGAATCATGGAGTCACAGAATCTTAACCTGTTCAAAGAATCTTGGAGATTTTTCTCTTCTTTTGAGATTACATGATACATAGGTGGTATGACTTTAAAAGGTGCAGGATAGGGTCCTCTGCACACATGGCGCCCCCCCAACACCCAATGCACCCCACTGAATCAATTCCACCTCCAGCTGTTGGGTTTAAATAGCTTCCACCCTTTATCTTAAAACTTTTGGTCTTCAGTAATCCCAAATTAAGATGTAAATAAGTCTGGAAGAGTTCCCGGCCTAAACTCTTGTCAGTTCCCAACGTGTATGCTTATTAGTTCATCATTATATTCCCCCCATTGCCTAGTCAAATGCTGAGCTCATAGAGTATCCTCCATAAATATTTGCCAAGTTGAACTGAGAAGCAGAGATTAGCTGGAACTAGATGAAGGATTGGGTAGGGTGGGTAGAGGAGAGATGGAGAAGAGGAAGAAAAGGAGAGTCCAAGACAAACTTAATTTCAGAGCTCTATGTAGAAGTCCCAGACCTGACTCTGTTAGTGACATGGGACCTAGGAGTGAAAGGTCAGCTAGGAGCTTTTTCTCTTTACTCATCCCAGTCTGGTAAGCATTTGTGGTGAGGAGGTGAGGCAGGGGTTTTTCATCCTCTCTAATAACCACCAGCTCTCACCCCCTCTCCAGCCAGCCCCCTAAAATACCTAAGCTGAATAAAAATAATGTATTTGATATGAGAATGGAACATCAAGCAAGCCGCAGTGCAAATCCCATTGCCTGCCCACACCTCCAAATTCCACTTAGATGCAGCTCCCGTGTCCTTCCCGAATAGAAACGCCGGAGCTGCCACTGCTAGTGACGAACTCATTTTGAAATGTGTGCCTCGGACAGATATCAATATAAAGCCACAGTCAGTATCAGAAATCCTCCCCCTTCGTATATTATCCATAAAAGAGAACCCAATACTTTTGAGAGAAGTGTGTACCACTTGAAGATGAATAGAGTGGTTCTTTAGTCAGAAGTGCCTGGGAGAAATAGGAAACTGTCAATTTTCTGAAGAAAGGAAATCTGGAATAATTCTCTGTGTGTCTGTTATTGGATCTTGATACCTAGGCTCTAACACCTTTTGAAACTGTTTGAAACAGTCAGGAGCTGCTTAAGGCCCCACGGATTTATTTCTTCATGAAAATGTGCAGGTGTAATTCTACTATAGCCCATCCATTGAATCACAGTGTTACAATAGAATGAAAACAAATTTTATATTAGCTTTTGTAAAAAGTGGGCTCATGAAGAAAAGTCTGAAATGTTGGTAGTCTACTCATGGTATTTTTGTTATGATATCCTCAGTAAAGGTCGCTCATCTTTACAATGCATGAGAATTCCATCAACCGCTAAACCTACTTGATGGTATAAATAGGGTGGCTGACTCCATCTCTGGAAGTGCCACCCAGCGGTTGGGTCCCGGAGAAGAAACCTTCTCTGGCTCCCTGGGGTAGTGGTAGCCAATCCCAGCCAGTAGTGAGGATGAAACTTCCCCAGTGCCCAAGACCAAGGTGATCATTTAGATATTACCTGAACCCCCAACCCCTATGGACCTTAACCTCCAGCAGCTCCATTTCCTGCTTTATATTTCTCTGTAGCATCTGTTTCCATCAAACATCCTATATATCTTACTCATTTTTATTGTCTGCATCTCCCCACTAGAATATGCATTCCCTAAGGGCAGGGATTTTCATCGGTCTTATTTACTGCTGGAGCCCCTGCACCTACAACAGTGTCACAGTGTAAGTGCTCGATGAATATTTTTTGAAAGAGTGATTGATGCAAACATTATAGCTTCATATATTTCACTGAATAGAACTGAAGAATGTTCAAAGCATTCTCCCGTTTCTTGATAGGAAAGCCAGTTCATTTTTTGACTACTTTTATTTTATTGAAACAAAGACTTAATAATGAAAGATAGTGTACAATGTGAAGAACATTTATGATGAGCACCCTGTGTTCTCTTTCTCTTCATCAGCTCAATTTTCATTTCTGAATATATTAACAAAGATAAACCTGATCAGTTTTGAATCATAGGACTTATCCACCCAAGACCTTTCTTTTGCATCATTTGGTCTTCCCCTGGTTTCTGTGAAGTAGCTCAAGTGTTCCAATGATAAAGATGCGAAAGGGAGTTTGACTCAAAGAACACAAGATTCAGCAAGGGCCACTCTGGAGAGTGAGGACAATAAGGGAAAGCACTTAGGACTTTGGGTTTTCTGCCTACTTTTCTTTTTTTTTTTTTTTTTTTTGCCTACTTTTCTCTCTAGCCTCTGGGTCACTCCTTTTGGTGTCTAGGGCTCAGAGACTTCTACTAGTGGATGACTCGCTAAGGGTCTCACACGGTTTCAAGACCTCACTGGGTACCTGGCTGAAAGGAGAAACTAATGGTGGTTCTCCTACCTCACTGACGCAAAGGGCACAAAGTAAGCCAACTTCTCAGCCTGTTGATTTGAAGAGCAGTGGACCAAGAAAAAGGCAGTGCCCATCCCTATTTGCTTAAGCCTGGGTCCTAAGGCTGTATGTAGGAGATGTGATGGTAGATGCTTCCTTCAAGGTTCACATGGCTTGATTGCTTGCAACTGTCCATTGAGACAGGACAAGTGAGTGAGGTCAGGCCCTTGTAAGTTCAAGGCCCCATGGAACTGCATATGTCATGGACCCATGAAGCCCACCTGCTCAGACTCCACTCCCAGAAATTCAGATTTCACTAGTCTTGAGTGGGGTCCAGATATTGGAATTATTTTAAAGCTCCTTAAATATTTTTCACATGCAGTTAGAATTAAGAACCATCATTCTAGGGCTTCCCTGGTGGCGCAGTGGTTGAGAGTCCGCCTGCTGTTGCAGGGGACGCGGGTTTGTGCCCCGGTCCGGGAAGATCCCACATGCCGCAGAGTGGCTGGGCCCGTGAGCCATGGCCGCTGAGCCTGCGCATCCGGAGCCTGTGCTCCGCAATGGGAGAGGCCACAACAGTGAGCAGCCTGCGTACCGCAAAAAAAAAAAAAAGGAGTTAAAA
>NW_020173113.1:1049030-1050304 GCF_003031525.2 Neophocaena asiaeorientalis asiaeorientalis | reverse complement strand
GACCCTGGCTCCGGGAAAAAAAAAAAAAAAAAAAAAGAACCATCATTCTAGCTCTGGGAATCAATAAATTCAGAAGATTCTCACAGTTACAATTGACACCTGCATACAAACTGATCTCTAATTCAATAACTCACAACCCTCACTCTGAAACCCTTTCAGCTTACCCAGGGTGAAATCATCATGACAACATTCTTTAGAAAAATGTTCAACCCATACATAAGTTAAAAGCTGTAGTCATGAATCACCTTTTGATTCCCTTTTAGAAAAACAAAAATGTCACGAACATGGCATATTTTCTCATATAGAAAATTGATGTAATTTGAAGTGTTATTACTCATCATCATTCACATTCGACTTGAAATAAAGCTAAACAAGAATATTGCTAAATGGAAATGTATTAACACATCAATAGAATTCACAGTAACACTTTAAGAAAATGCAAACTCATGTCAAACATCTTTTCCTTTGCCTCCTCCCTGAAGAATAAGGAGCATGAAAGCACTAGTCTGGAAATTTTATCTGGGAGAAACCTCTCAGGAAAGGTCAATGGAGAGTCCTGAGCCTGAGCTAGTCCCACTACTATGAGACTCGAGAATCTTAGCACCCTCTCCTATCCTAGGGAACCAAGGTCTTCCTCAGAAGTGCATCTTGAGAAGGGCCCTTCTTGCTGCTTTGTGTTGTAAAAGCCATTGCCATACCTGGATTATACCAACCATAATCCAGAGTTGAAGCCCTCTCCCTCCTCTTCTGCAGTCTCCACATCCCTCATTGAGACTCAGTTTCTTCCCAGATTTCCAGACTCCGTGCAGCTCTAGAAACCACTGAGTGCTACATCAGGGGAGGTTTGCAACCTTCCTATACTTAACTGGCTCTGCTTGGGTTACATCTTCGGTGAGATAACCTGAGAGTTCTTCACTGAGTGGCATTTCAGGTAGAGTCACAGGTAGAGTGACCAACCGTCCCAGGTTACACAGGACCATCTGGGCTTTAGCACAGAAAATCTGGTATCCTGGGATCCCGTTGGTTACCTTAGAGACAAAGCATCACTCCAGATCTCTTCCAAAGCCTCCGGAACCTAAAAATGTACATATGAAGAAAGTTGTGCTTATTTGTTTTGCCCCAGGATTTTGCCTAACTGTGTGTTAAATAGCTGCAGATGTGCTTCTGGAAGGGCATGTAGTAGATCATGCTGGTGCTCTGGTCAGATTCCCTAGACTCACCTCTATGGGTTCTATGTATCCATTCCTTAGCATCCACTTGCTCGTCTCCTAACT
>NW_020173113.1:1032834-1048901 GCF_003031525.2 Neophocaena asiaeorientalis asiaeorientalis | reverse complement strand
ACAACTCTGAGATGCAGTTTATACTTCTGAGCTCCCTTTGGGATTAAGCTGAGGCTGGGATATCACCAGATTTCAAACCCTTGGCTTCTTCCCCTTTCTTGTCTTGTTTGCCCCACTCCCTTACTGGTTTCTCCTAGGAGGACCTCCTTCATAAATAGCTTCTACCTGAATTGTCATCTCAGTCTCTGCTCTGGGGAACCTGACCAAAGATAAGCTTGATTCAGGAAGGGCTTACATGATAAAGGTATCTTTGCTTAGATGTCTGCTGGGGAGAAAAGGATATCTTTGTCTTTACAGAGTTAAGGGAAGACAATCCGTCATCAATCCGGGAGTGATTCCTTCTTCATGTTGCCAATAGAGAATTTTCCTGAAAACCCCAAGTGAACTTGGGTAATTTTTCCATTCTCCCATTACATTTCCCAGCACTATAGCAATTCCTTCACAGTGTTATGCTATTTCGTGTGCTCGGTCTTGTAATCTTGGCAGACCATAAGCCACTAAAAGGCAGGAACAAAGCATTTTCTTCCTGAATCACAAGTCACATGAAAGGGTGACTTACAGCACAGAACACAAACTTACATAACTGGTAGCAACACCACTCAGAAACGTTTAGAATTTTTGCCAACTCTAGTAAATGTCCATTTCACTGACTATCAGTTGGGGTTTCAGCAACAGGAAACAGAAGGCACACCCAAATGGAATTTTGAAGAAGGGAATATTTACAGAGGTGACGGCAGGGAAATAAGAACCAGCAATGGATGGTGAAGCACCTTGGAGCTAGTAAGGGTGGAAAGCTACTATTATACTTAGGCCTGAGGGGGCAAGTGGGAAAGCAAAATTGTGGGAACCCAGTGATACCTGCAGCTTTTGGAAAGAGCCACTAAGCAGGAGCCAAGGCTCCAGTAGAACTCAACCGCTGCCAATCTGCAACTCAGTAGGGTGGGTGTCGGCACGAATAAATACTCTGATCTCTCTCTCCTCCTGCTCTCAGATCTCTTCCTGGAACCTTCCGTTGGCCAAACCCAACTGGAAGACATATAGTAAGAGAACTTGGATGATGGAATCTAAAGGGGTTCAAATCAGGGCAAAGAAAGCTAGAGAATGGATATGGAAGGGCAAATGGGGAATAAAATGAACACTGAACAACTCTCCAAACTCCACCCCATGCATGGCTCTTGACAGCATGTAAAAGCGAACTATGGATAGTAGCTCCTGTTCTAAGTCTTTGCTCCAGAATACTCTCCATTTACTCTTTTCCACCCATTTCCATTTCTTCCCATCTCTCTCTTTCTTAGGTTCCTGGCTCTGTACTTATACCTGCTTCTAGCTTTGACATTCAGGACACCCTTTGGATTCTTCCAGTTTCTTAGACTTTAGCTTTCTAGCAGGTTCTTGGCTCTCTGTTAAAGACTCCCATTTTTGCATCTCCTGAAATTTCCAGTGAGAAACTTCCCACTGTTGTTCAGCCCCGTGGAACTTCACTAGGCATGGCCAGTTGCCTGACCTGTTGGAAATCCAGTATTCAAGGAAAAGTAGCTTTTATAACCACTCAGAGACCAACATAAGATGGCGACTTTGAAATGGGGCAAGTGCATAAAAATTATGTGGGTTGCTAGCTTTGAGAGGGTCATTTATCAGAAAGAACTCAGCCTAAAAGTTATTCGTTTGTTTCTGCTAAACATTAAGTTGATGTATGAAACCCTTCTGTGCAGGCAGAAGATGGGCATACTTTTTCCAAAGGGAAAATTAATGTGGAGCCTTCTATTTCTGTTTCCATTTTTGCATGTATCTCCCCATTAGCAAGTGGAAACAGCTATAGAACCATCACTGATGTAGACATTGTGATGTGAATTTATAACTGAGTACTGGTAGTTAAAAAACAAAAGTTTCCTGCAATTCACCTATCAGTTCTCATACGAAAAGGTGAGTACTGCAACATGACTCAGCACAGGTTGAGACAGGAATTGGCCACCCTGTTCAATCAATGGCAAGAAAATGAAGATACAAAATCAGAATAGGATCATTTACTTTAGCCAGACCTGGCCAAGGGTTTTAGTGAAGAGAAACTGAAGGTGAATATCAGAACTCTACTGTAGTTAGCTGAGATATTTATACCTCCTTTCCTTTAATAAACACACTATTGGGAAAAGTCCTTTGATATGTGGTGAGTTTTATCATTTGTGATACAGAAGTATAAAAATTCCTAGTTCAGAAGGAGGTCAGTGTCAGATCGCTGCCAGTTGTCTAGAAATCTCTTTTATCTTAACACGAGCCAGCATAACAAACACCATCCAGCAACTTCACTAACCAAATGATTGTGCCCAGAGAGCAAACCCTCTGGAAAGAAAACACTTTATTATTAATGGATTATTATTTGCAACTTAAAGGCGCCACCTGATGAAGGGAATTCATACCCAATATTTTCATCAACAATACAGAGATTCAATTTATTCGACACACATTATTTGAAAATTTACTCTGTGTCAGGTACTGGGCTAAAGCCTGGGAAGGATAATTGTCATAGAATTTTGCTGTGAAGAATTAGAAAATCAGATCAGGACTCTTTCACAAAAGCCTGACAATTAGAAGTTGTACCAAGCTAGCTAAAGGCAAGATTAAGCTGACAGTCATGGGATGAATAATAACATCCAACTTTTAATAACAATTTCAGAAGCTATAAGAAACGGATATTGCATCTGGTTTGTTTAAGAGTTTCTCTTTGGCCAACAAATCATAAAATCTACATTACAAAGCAATACATGATAATCACAGGGTTATAAAGACAAGTGACCTATTGCTTCCCAAAACACAGCGGCGGTAGGCAGGGTAACAATTCTCCAAAGATGTTCACATTCCAATCCCCAGAACCGGTGAATGTATTACTTTACATGGCAAAAGGGACTTTGTAGATGCAAATAAATTAAGGATCTTGAGATGGGGAGATTATCCTGGATTATCCAGGTGGGTTCAACATAATCACAAGGGTTCTTATAAGAGGGAAGCAGACTTCTGATCCCTAGAATTATAAAAGGAGAAATTTGTATTGTTTTAAGCCAATAAGTTTGAAACTAATACAATGGCTGACTGAGGGATGTCCATTGGAAATGACAATGAACTCGCCTGTGTAGAAATCTGTGTGGATGGAGACTGCAGACACAGCAGGCCTGAAGGAAGCACTGAGGCACAAGTGTCCATCATGCAGTATGGCCATTGTAAAAAACGGTCACAAATTTTTAATAGATTTCCCCAGAAGAGGTAGGGCCTATGTGCCCTACCCTTGAATCTGGATTCCCTTTGGGACTGCTTCAACCAATACAGTGTGGAAATGCTGACATACAACACTTGAGGCCCAGTCAGTTTCCAGTGAGAAACCGGACAATTCTTAAGTTCTTTTATACTCTGCGGAACTACAATTTGATAAATGTTCACATCTTTTAGGGAGAATACCAGCAAGAGTAAATGCATTTCATGAAAGAAAGAAATGGAACTGCACTGAGCTTAAGATTCCAATTCAAACAAATTATGGGCAATTTTCTTCCACTTTTTTTTTTTTTGAAAGGCATTGGGCCAATCTTTGTGCTCATTTTCTCACCAGGTTTGGACATATTCCTTCTTTCACCCTATGTTTTGCCATTTTTATGTAACAAGAATTATTTTGAATGCCACTTCCTTCATTTGTTACACTAAAGGGGGAAAAACAGTTCCTACTCGCCAATCTGGAATATAAGACTCAGGGATGGCTCCAACAATGATGACATTATTATTGTTATCGATTATTATTAATTATTATTATTTCCATATGTTTTTATCTTCCAGCCATTACTCTGATCCTTCTTAGACCTCCCTCTTCTACCTTATCAGCTTTCAAATATTTATAAAATTAAAGATTCATCCTCAAAAAAAAAAAAAAAAAGATTCATCCTCTAACAACACATTTAAACAAGATTACTCGTCTCCGTCCATTCTTCTCATTCCTTTCTAGTTTAGAGATGCCATTATTTTCCTGGGGATAGTTGGCCATATCGACAGGCAACTCCAAAATTATTTCTGGTAAAATGTTTGTTCAGCTTTGCTTAATTAAAGAGATGAACTTTGCTTGAAGCTTCAGTGAGCATAATGAGTTCTTTGTGAAGTCGTAATAGGTGGTGTCGGGGCACGAACCCATGTCCCCTGCATCGGCAGGCGGACTCTCAACCACTGCGCCACCAGGGAAGCCCCTGAAATGTGATTTTTACAGGTAGCTTACATCAGTGACTATGAAAGTTATATGATTTAGACAGACATTTTGGGGAAATTTTTTAGTTTGATATACTTTCAAATTTAAGGATCTCTCATATACCCTTTACCCACAGTTTATACTTTGCCCCATTTGCTTTATCATCATCTGTGTGTGTGTGCATGTGCATGTATAATTTTTTTTGGAACCATTATAGAGTAAGTTGAGGATATTTTGTCCCTTTATCCCTAAATTCTTCAGAGTGCATTTCCAAAAAGGACATTCTCTTACATAACTATATGGCTGTCAGTGATTTACACAGACTTTTTTTTTTTTTTCTATTTATTTATTTTTTTGGCTGTGTTGGGTCTTCATTGCTATACGTGGGCTTTCTTCAGTTGCAGCGAGCAGGGGCTACTCTTCGTTGCGGTGAGCAGACTTCTCATTGCAGTGGTTTCTCTTGTGGAGCACGGGCTCTAGGTTCACAGGCTTCAGTAGTTGCAGCACGTGGGCTCAGTAGTTGTGGCTTGCAGGCTCTAGAGCACAGCCTCAGTAGTTGTGGTGCACGGGCTTAGTTGCTCCACGGCATGTGGGATCTTCCCGGACCAGGGCACGAACCCGTGTCCCCTGCATTAGCAGGCGGATTCTTAACCACTGCACCACCAGGGAAGCCCTAGACAGACTTCTATCATCCATTTCCTCTTAAAAGTCTGAGTGTCTTTCAAAGGAAGTCTCAGTTAGAACACATTGCTATAATCAGGTCAAACTTATAGGAGTCGTGTTCTTCTTATACCGGTAGCTCCTAAGGGTAGAAAAGTCCTCTCTCCCCTACTACAGAGGTGCAGATTTTGTCCTAAATTCCTTTTGTCCCTGTAAGTCCTAGGTCAGGGGTGAGGGGAGAAGAGAGAGCTTCTGAATTCAAGACTGAAAGGAAGCCAAAAATTTAACTCATGTGTCCACTCTGTGCCTGATCTCCACATTCTGGTCTGATTAGGTTCACGAAGTCTTTCTAGATGTTTCTGAAAGTATGATCATAATGGTCTTAAACTGGACTTAGATCTCTGTTGTAGCCACACAAAAATTAGGAGACTGTCACTTTTATTTAGTGATGCAATTTTTACTTTAGGCAGATCTCTTTAAGACTTATTTTTCTGAAAAAATGATACAAATGAACTTACTTACAAAACAGAAACAGACTTACAGGTCTCGAAATCAAACTTATGGTTACCAAAGGGGAAACGTCAGGGGAAGTGATAAATTAGGAGATTGGGATTAACATATACACACTACTATATATAAAATAGATAACAAGGACCTACTGTATAGCACAGGGAATATTTAATATTCTGTAATAACCTTATATGGGAAAAGAATCTGAAAAAGAATGGGTATATATATATATATATATATATATACATACATATGATTCACTTTGCTGTACACCTGAAACTAACACAACATTGTAAATCAACTATACTCCAATAAAAATTTTGTAAAAAAAGACTTTTTTTTTCTGGACTCTGGAAAAGTCCACTTCATGCTACACCATGCTTGTCCAAGCTTTTGAGAATCACATCTTACTATCACCTTCCAGGAAAACAAGGTCTCATTTCTAATTTCCTACAGCGTTCCTACTTTCAGCTCAACTCCCTAATATTATTATTTCATTTATTTCTATATTTATCTGGACATATAAAATTCATTTTAATATCATTTATCTATTCTTCAACTTCACTTGAGTAACTTAGCCATCAAAACTCGTAGAAGAACTGTTTCTAGTGTCCATGTTTTGGCTATTTGACGATTTCATAAACTTTGTTTCCCCAAATGCCACAATTTTTAAATAATTATTTTAAATGCCAAAATATAGTTTTAAAATGTACAATAAAGTAAAATATGTTATTACTGGATATATTTCATTCTACTTTGTATGAGAAAGATGCAAATTGTGTGATTAATTGAAGGCATTTGATAGATAGCAAAAGTGCAATTGGAAGCACGGAGTAGATAGGAAATCACTGGGTTGGAGGATCTATTTTATTAGTGAAATTGTTGAAATTCATAGCATACTAAATTGGGAGGTACTACAATCATCCATAGACTTAGATTTATTCCTAAGTGTACAATGGTATCTGAGGTTATTATAGTGATTTGATTTGATTTTCCAATTGTCTATTGTAGTATAGAGAAGTACAATTTATTTTTCTATATTGACCCTATACCATACAATCTTGTTAAACTCACTCATTCTACTAGTTTTTTGGTAGATTCCTTAGTGTTTTCTATGTAAACAGTCCTATCATCTGTAAATAATGATAGTTTTATCTTTCTTTCCAATTTGTACACCTTTTTTTCTTGCCTAATTTCACTGGCTAGTACTATTTAAACAGTGCCGAATCAAGGTAGTGAGAGCAGATCTCTTTCCCTTGTTCCTGAACTTAGGAGGAAAGTGCTTTGTATTTTACCATTAAGCATGATTGTCACCATAGATACTTCATACATGTTCTTTATAAGGTTGCAGAAGATTCCTTCTATTCTTAGTTTGTATAAAAACCATCTAACACAAGGCTAAACAATTAGCCAAAAATATAAATCAAGACTGCCTTGGAAAAATTTGGAGTATGTGAGGTTTCTATATCTTTTTCTTTTACCTCTGAGTCTCACACAAACCCTTCCTACCCTCTGAACCTTGTCCTAGTAGCCTCAGCGCTTTGGAACCAAAGACATCTCCTAAGCAGAAGGTAATTAATCTCCAATCCTAAATTGGGCCTCCATGCAAAAAGATCCCACACACTCTTAAAACCCCAGAAAAATACCACATAAGACCAAAAGCCCTTCCAGTTCTTACAATCCATTTAATCTTCCTACCAAAGCCCTACCCTCAATCTAGTGAAGGAAAGGAAAATGGGAAAAGCAAAAAGAGAGAGGTCTCTCAGCTTTTCTGCTCCCAGATGCCTCTCTGGATAGGGCTCTTTTAAGTAAGTGCGAAGGGCACTGCATGGGTCTAGGAAGAGGTGGTGAGGATCCAGGTGGTGTGGTGAAAAGAGCCTGGATTGGCAGTAAAGAGACCTGGGTTCTGTTCTGTACTCCATTCCTTCTTAGCCATTTGACCTTGGAGAAGGCTCCCTAGTGACCTCCTTGGCCTCAGTGCCCTCACCTATAAAATACATGGATTGAACCAAAACATGAACCCCAAGTGCCCTCTGACATTCTGGACCGCTTGATTCCAGATTAGGACAACTAAACATACAGAAAGACTGATGGTTACAAATGGTGACGAATCTACTAGATAATAAATGCAAATACTCTGTGCAACTGTTTACTAGATAACTGGAGCCCCATTAACTGCAAGGTTATCAACCTGGGCTGTGACCTTAGGTATTGATTATCCTGCTCCACATTTATCTCCTCAAAGGATCACAGCTTCCTAGCCAATAAGAAATTTGTAAGGTAAGGCTTACTAATGTATCACACAGGACACAGAAAATGTTCCAGCCTTGACAGGGAAGAAGTGCGTAGAAAATCTCAAGTTACAGCACTACCCAGGAAGGGGTGAGGAAGCGGGGAAGGGGAAGCTGGCGGCTGAAATGTCCCCTTACTCTAATGGGGGAAAAGCAAAGGCAATTCACCTGCATTAATGGGAGTGCTTCATTGGGGGAAGTCCCTGTAGATCCAAGATGTCTGAAGAGTATAGAATAAAATTAGTTGGGCATCAGAATATTATAGTTGACAACACCTATTCAACAGTTTCAAGTTCCACCCTTGCTTTATTGAAACTGACATGGTCTTGGCTTTCTTGGGACAGTGCAGATTTTATGTAATAAAGGTCATTAGTGAATGCATAACTGTGGTGATTTTAAAACATGGCTACAAATTCTTTGATACTTCTATTGACAGGTGAGGATCTAGGTCCCCTTCCTTTGAATCTTGGCAGGCTTGTGACTGCTTTAACCAATAGAGTCTAGTAAAAGTGGCACTATGTGATTTCTGAGGCTAGATCAAAAAAGGTGATGTAGCTTTTACCTTGTTTGGTAGAACATTCTCTCTTGGAGCCCTGAGCCACTATATGAGATGTCAGATTATTTTGAGACACCAGGCTGTGAGGAAGCCCAAGTCACATGGAAGGGCAATGAATAGGCACTCCAGTCATCATTCCCGGTCTTCAAGTCATCCCAGACCAAATGTCAGACATGTGAGTGAAGAAGCCTCTAGATGATTCCAGTCCTTAGCCATTCAAGCCACTTCCAGCTGTCTGAATCTTCACAGCTGAGGCCTCAGACTTTTTGGAAGAGTGATAAGCCACACTTGCTGTCCCCTGCCTGAATTCTTGACACACAGAATCTGACAGGATAAGAAGGTGATTGTGGCTTTCTGCTACTAAGTTTGGGTGATTTGTTACACAACAATAGGTAACGAGAATAGTAACGAACAAATGTGATTTAATCACTGTACCAGATACTTTTTATATTCAAAACTGTAAAAGCTAACCCTTTGCTCAGAGAATATCTCCTAATTTTTCACTTGGGAAGTAGCATCACTGTTATCCATTATCCATCAGGTGGTCCGTCCCCCCATATGAAAACCTATTGGAGGATTCAATGAATATATTGATATGTGTGAGTTAGCTGATACTCAGCACCCACTAAATACAGAACTCAGAGTAAGTTTAAAAACAATAATATGGAATACAAGACACATTTTGTTCTTTAGGAATCTGCATCTGAATTGAATGGCCGGGTCTAAAGACAGGGCAAGGGCAAATTTGCTTATAAAAGGTACATTAGCCTAACTCTAGGCAGTAGGGCATAGTATTTACAAGGTCATGGATCCCAACCACCTGGGATTTGAATCCTCAGATTTAAATTCAGATTCAGACCCCTCCCTTCCAGCTGTGTGAGCTCAAGCAAGCTACTTAACTCCTTCATGCCTCAGTTTCCTCATCTGTAACATGGAGCTATTGGTAGTATCCTCTCATAGGGTGTTTATAAGGATTCAATGAGATAATGCATGGAAAGCATTAGAATGGTGCCTGGCACATAGTAAGTTCTCAATAAATGTTAGGTGTCAACATTATAAGAGTATTGAGAGGATGCTTAAGACATACCTCACACGGGAAAGTGCAGACTAAAGCAAAGTTTCATTAAAACGTCACTTAGGGAATTTCCTGGCAGTCCAGTGGTTAGGACTCCGAGCTTTCACTGTCAGGGGCCCGGGTTCGATCCCTGCAAGGGAAACTAAGATCCCTCAAGCCGAGTGGTGCGACCAAAAAATTAAAGAAATTTTAAAAAATAAAATAAAATGTCACTTAAATAATCCAGGGACTGAAGGCTCAGGTGTGCCCCAAGGAGCCTAGAGTTGCTGGCTAGAATCTCAGTGAATCTTATGTCAGTCTTTCTTCTCTCCCTAGTCACAGACTTCCTCTGGCCCACCTTTCTCACCTGGCTGTGGGTGTGATAAAAGGGCTTGAATTTCAGAGTTAGACAGATCCTAAATCTTAACCCTGTCACTCACCTTTGTGACCATGGGCAAATTAGCTAGCATTCCTCAATTTCTCCATCTGTAAACTGGAGTAAACAATACCTACATTCATGGAGTACGGTGAGGACAAAAGTGCTAAAGAACCTAGCACGTAATAGGCACTTGATAATTATTCCCTTCATAATGGGGAAGGGGGAGGGAGGTTAGGGAAGATGCCTCAACTACATTTTACATTTTATGTTTGTTTATACACAATTCTGATTAGCCTGTCCTCAGAACAGCCTTAAAAAGCAGTTACCTTACCACGGGTGAGATTTATTATGCCCTAAACACACAGTGCCTTTGGATATGCATTACCGTCTCAGTCCAAACAGAATCTAGACATTCAAGCTTTGAGACATCAAAGCTTCTTATAGGTCAGAAAAAGAAAAAAGGTTTCTGTTTTTGTTTTTTTTTAACTTTAGTGTATATAGAAGTTACTCTCTGTCAGACAGAGAAAGACAAATATCATATGATACCACTTATTTGTGGCATCTAAAAAAACAATACAAATGAATTTATTTACAAAACGGAAGCAGACTCACAGACAGAGAAAGCAAACTTACGGTTACCAAAGGGGAAAGCTGGGGGAAGGATAAATTAGGAATTTATACACAGTACTATATATAAAATAGATCAACAAGGACCTACTGTATAGCACAGGGAACTCTACTCAGTGTTCTGTAATAACCTAAATGGGAAAAGAATTTGAAAAAGAATAGATACATGTATATGTATACCTGAATCACTTTGCTGTACACCTGAAACTAACACAACATTGTTAGTCAACTATACTTCAATAAAAAATAAAAAAATTTTAAAAATCACTATTACATGGAAAAACATTAAAAACAAAAATAATAATAATAAAGCCAGAACTCAACTTCCTCTGTCGCTATTAATATTAAACTCGTTTAAATTGAAAAAAATAGTTTCTCTGAAGCAACCATGGAAAAGAGTGGCACACAACAACGTAGATGAAACTCACATACATAGTGATGATGAGAAAAAAACAGGCACAAAAAGAGTACACGCTGTCTGACTCCATTTATATAACATTTAGGAAAAGGCAAGACAACTCAATGGGATTGAGGGCAGAACTGTGATTACTTTTGTTGGGTTCCTGCCTGGGAGAGAGAATGAAGAAGGCGTTAGTGGTTTTGGAAATGTTCTCAACCTTGATCTGGGGCATAATGTGGATGAGTACATCTCGAAAAATTGTATCAAGCTGTACGCTTAAGATTCATGCACTTTTCTGCATGTGTGTTAGACCTCATTAAAAAATGTCCCGGGAAGGTGCTGCCATTACTACTTCCCTTTAATTTACAGGTGGTGGGAATGAGGAAGAGGAGGGTATTGTGGGGGGGCATTAACGTGTGTCTTTGGTTGTAGACCAAAGCCTTCATTTTGATAATTACTTTTAATTTAGCAGAAAAGGCCTGATGCAGCTACAACAGTGTGATTCTGCTCCCAGCTTTCCCACGGCATTCTGCAAAATGAAGGCACAGCAGGGGAGATATATGTATTTCTTTTCTTCATATATAAAGGGCTTATAAATAGTAATACCAACCTCAGTGCCAGGCATTTCCTGGGGAATTAATAGCTAGCTGGGGTTAGTGGTCCTTGGTTTGACTTTGGGCCATCAACTCTTCTTGCTGCTCATTAATTCCCAGAAAGTACCCTGTGCCTTGATGGTTATTGCTTAAATACATTAAAATCAAGTTAAGGGTCTGACTTAATATTTAGCTGTGATAACGGAAAACACAAGGAAGTACTCCCAGCAGACACAGCCACTGTTGTGTGTTTTTATTTAACTCAATTTCTTCTATATTTTTGCATAGCACCATGGAATGATACACATGGAGATTTTTGCAGATGTTGTTGCTGGTGCGTGTGTTCATGTTTAAGGCTCAGAACTCACAAAACTAGACATGCACAGGAACCTCACTAAAAAATTTTGCAATGGGTTCATCATTTCAGTGAAAATTTTCTATTTGGATCTAAGCGTTCTATGAGAAAATAGTTGAACATAATATGAGTTAAGTAAAGTATCAGTTCTGCATAAATTTAGCACAAAAGTAAGAGTTTGGAACGTGGCGAGCAGCCCTTTATAACAATAATTTCCCTGTGCCTTTTGGAGGATGGACGGAACCCTTCCTAGGGTTTTCTGCTCAGTAGAGGAGAATCATTTCAAGGCAATTCCAAGCAGTTCTTGGAATAGGAAAGCATACACATTTCAAGTTTTAAAAATCCTGTCCATTTAATTCAATAAAACGAGCATTTGTTGCAAACCCTGCTATGTGCAAGGCAGAGAAAGGAAGAGATTGTTAACTGTGAATTCCTTACCTTTGGTAGCTTACCATCAAGTGACAAAGATGGACAGACCCAGACCAGAATACAGGGCATGAAAAAAAAAAAAAAAAAAAGAATACAGGGCAGAATATGTTCATCTCTATCTTTAAGAAAACAGGAACTTCCTTGTGAACAGAGACAGACTCATGAAGATCACTCACATTGTGCGAACTTGAAGCATTTGGACTAATTCTCAATTTCTTCTATGAATCAGGTTCCAAAGAAAGGGTATGACTAGATGCGCAAGGCTCCCAAACAAAAGATATTTTGTTGGAAAACATTTAGAGAGATATCTGAATCTCTCAAACTAATTTCTTTGCATGCCTGGGTTTGGGGGTCAGGGATGAGGGATTGTTTAAAATTCAAATTCACGGCCCGACTTGAGAAATTAAATCAGAATACTGTATATGGGGGTGGAACCCAGACATCTCATTTAAACAAAGTTCCCTGGTGATGTTTTAGTGTGCTGAAGTTTGAAATCACTGAATTAGGGTCTCTCACATCTACGAAAACTGTTTTGCCTTAACCACTACTGCCATCAAGTAAACATCTTGTCTTGGGAAGAGCTAAATTCTTAGCATCCAAACTTCTCCCAAGTACTTTCCAGCTAGTTTGATGGTTTGAGATTTGTGTTTAGCTTCTTTCAGGCCAGGACCACTTCTGATTCACTCTTAACCTCCTGGTCCAGGTAGTGCTGGACACACCAATGATCCGCTCAATACATATTTGCTAAGTGGATGAATGGATGAATGAATGCAGATAAGTTCATATTTGAATGGCTAGCAGCCTCCTTTCAGAATGTTCCCAAGATCAAAACATTCATCCAAAATAGACATTAACCTGGAAATGGTCTGAATTCTGTAATTATTGGGAGATGTATGCCTGTGCAAAGTCCCCGGTTTGGATGCCACACCTGGTATAGGTAGAACCTGGTAGCTTCAGACATAGGATGCAAAAGAATAATGTGCAACACCTCTACCAGCAAAATTGAGAAAATTTGTCTGTGATGATTAGGAGGGATACAAATGGGGTTTGCGTTAAACTGAAATTTAAGTGTCTACATGGACCATTAAAAATATTGATAAAATCCTATTATTGTTTCTCTCTCTCTCTTTCCATGCTTCCATCTATAACCCATGGGTAATAATTATATATACCTTTTCTAACTCCGAAGGTTGGGGAATGTATATGTGAAATTTATAAATTGTACTGTGCTATATAAACCCCAACTGTTATTATCACCTCTACTCTCTTTGGGTAAATATTTCTGTGGTAAATATTTCACTTGATGAGGGTCTTCCCCATGACAGCACACTCCAAGGAGCCTATACCCCTCACCACCAGACTGAGGTGTGCCCCTTAGGCAAAGTAAAATGATTTTAATTGTTGTTTAAGGAAAACACAGGAGGAAGGTAAATGGTAAGTGAAACAGAATTTTTAAAATATGATCTTGTTTGGGATCCTTTATGCACTTCATTTTTAAAGATAATCAAGAGTTAACTGCCAACATACACCATGTTCAGTTTATTGTGATAACTTGGACGATCTTTACCAAAAAAGAAGTGCCACTTATTTTATTTATTTATTTTTTTAGAAATGCTGTTTAGCTGGTACACTTGACTCTTCCCCATTTCCTAAGTGGAGTTTTTTTTTTCCAGCTAGCCAAGTTATTTGCATCATATTTCTTTTCATCTTAAGTTCACATAACCCCTAAACGTGAATCTAGGGCAAAAGAGGACAGAGCAGACCTAATGTTATCGATTCATTGATGTGGCACCGTTGGTTTTGATTTTAGAAGGTCAATGCCCTATGGGCCAAATTTGTTCAAAGGACAAATACACGATAATGGCATAGTGCTTCCTCCCTTCAAAAATCCAACCACCACTGTTTAAATACAGCTAAGCATTAGTGGGAAAATGTAATGTATACTTTTAAAAGTAAGTCTCTATGTGGTTTAGAGTCATTCTATAATTATGTTTTAAATAAATGATCACCTTTTAAAACATATAATAATAATATTGCTGGAACTTCAGATAAATAGTTCCTGTTTCATTTTTAATATGTCATTAACTTACCATTACTAAAAATTTAAGCATGCTGTAAAGAATTCCCAGATGGAAATGAGATTATATTAGTAATTTACAATAGAACAATACATTTCTGTTACGCTTATTTATTAGTGCATTTATATCACGCAAATTCCTTTGAATATAAAATTGTCATCTGGTTCTACTGGGTAGTAAGTAGGAAATGAAAAAAAATCCAAATAGGAGATATGGGGAAAGATGACAAATATGCAAAGCAGAGTTCTTTTTTCCTGTAGACAGGACACTACCTTGAGGAAGAAGTTTTAAATTATATTTAGGAAAGAAGAGGGACTAAAGGAAGTTTGTGCGTGTCTGTTCATGCACATGTGTGCGAAAGTGTGTGTGTTCAAAATAAAAATAACTCCTAAGAGCCTAAAATTATTCTTCAATGTTCAGAATATTCACTTATAAAAATAATCACTCAGGGCTATTACATTTATTGACCAGCTAAATTCACTTTAATGACACTCCGTACAAGTATATAATGCTTTGGGGTTTTATAGCATACAGAAGATGTCACCTACAGATACAACTAATGACCGTTGTAGATATAGCTGTAGATACCATCAGATAGATGATGCCATGTCTCTATTTTCAGCATTGGCTAAAAAGCAACTTTATGAGTCTGTGGACATCTGAAATCTGCCTGGGTCTCATATGCTTTCCAAAGCAACCTGCCTGCTATACCATCTAGTGTAATCTTTTTTTTTTTTTTTGCGGTAAGCGGGCCTCTCACTGTTGTGGCCTCTCCCGTTGCGGAGCACAGGCTCCGGACACGCAGGCTCAGCAGCCATGGCTCATGGGCCTAGCCGCTCCGCGGCATGTGGGATCTTCCCGGACCAAGGCATGAACCTGTGTCCCCTGCATCGGCAGGCGGACTCTCAACCACTGCGCCACCAGGGAAGCCCTAGTGTAATCTTTTAACATTCATACTAATTACCTACTTGCCAAATTTATTTGAAGTTGTTTTTGTTTCCTTAACGTGATTCTTTGAAACCGTTTTATCATTTGATTTATGACAAGAAGTGGACCATAAGTCCATTTATCCCAGGAGTTCTTAACCTGGAAAGCTTCAGGCATCATCAACTCCCAGAAGTTGTACATTCAATTTGCACATCAGTGCTATATTCCAGGGAGAGGATTCCTACCTTTTGTCAGAGTCTAAGAGATTAGAAAAGGGAGAGGTTTTCATATCCATTGCAAGATGGAGCCAATGATAGAGCCAAGGGCAGAGTGAGGAAAGAGGACAAATTGTGAGGGGCAAAAGGAGTAAGAGGGACAAGAGAAACATGAGAAAGGAAAGGTAGAAGAGAAAAGAAGCAAAGGAAGGGGAAGGAGAAGAGGGAACAAAGGTTAAGAGCAAAGGAAAATAAAAGCAAGTCACAGGAAGGGGCAAATTAGGGGTATGGGATTAACAGACGCAAACTACTATGTATAAAATAGGTAAGCAACAGGGATGTACTATATAGCACAGGGAATTAGCCATTATCTTCTAATTACCTGTAATGGAGTATAATCTGCAAAAATATCGAATCACTATGCTGTATACCTGAACCTAACATAATACTGTCAATCAACTATACTTCAAGAAAGAAAGAAAGAGAGAGAGAAAGACAGAAAGACAGAAATAGGAAGGAAGGAAGGAAGGAAAGAAGGAAGGAAAGAAGGGGGGAAGGAAATAAAAGATAAGCTAAAAAAGAGCAAGTCACAGGGGAGAAGGGAAGAGGGAGAGAAAGAAAAGGATAAGAAAGCTCATCCCACAGCCTTCTCTGGGACTCAGGACACTAAGAAATTCCCCCTTCCCTCAGCCAGCTGCCCCCAGCAGGTCCAGCTTCTATCCAGCTATGGCACATAGCACTTTTTTTTTTTTTTTTTTTTTTTCCTTTTTTTCCCAA
>NW_020173113.1:1011140-1032711 GCF_003031525.2 Neophocaena asiaeorientalis asiaeorientalis | reverse complement strand
TATTTTACACTATGCCTGTTGATTCAAGCACAGGCTTTTACTTGGGCAAAGGTTCCATAATAATGAATTGAAGGATGGTTCCAAAAGTGCATCAGAGGATGATGGTTGTGTTGCCTCACATTTAGGCGCAATCAAATAGGCTAAGCTAAACAAGAAGTCTTGAGCAGCAACTTGGACTCTAATGGACACTGGACAATCCTACTGACACAGACCCAGTGAAAAACGAAATCTGCAGTCTAGGGTGAACAACACATAGGTAAATGCAGGTTCTTCACGTGGATGAAAGCCTTCAAATTTTCAAGGAAATATAAACTTTTATTTTAAAAATAAAGTTTGAAGGAAAGATGACCTGAGTTTACATTAAAATAATGCTAAAAAATTTGAGGTTCCAGGAATAGACTTCTGGAGTAGACCTAGACTTTTTGAGAGATCTAGAGATTAGATGATTCAGGATCGAGTACACAGAAATTCCCAGTAGCCCTTGAAGTGGCATACTGGACACCAGGCCCCAAAGGACCTCCTTTTCAAATGTTTAGCTTGGCTCCCAGAAACACCTCTGCTGGAGTTCGAATTTGGTCTCAGAAAAGCACAGAGGAATACGGTTTAACATTGACCCATGAGACTAACCTTAATCTGTTCCAAATGACCATTATTTACAGGGTGAACATACGATTTATCATCCATACTGGGATGCTTTGGGGAGTGAAAAAAGGGGTCATTAACAAATTAAGTCAAGGCAATAGTCATAAATGGAGACTGTCCCTGGCAAACTGGGATGTATGATCACCCCATCTCTACAGAACTCCTCACTGCTTGTCAGTGAGGTAAAGCACAGGGGGATCAGCTCGGTGCTTTGTGATGATGTAGAGGGGTGATATAGGGAGGGTGGGAGGGAGGGAAGCTCAAGAGGGAGGGGATATGGGGACATATGTATGCATATGGCTGATTCACTTTGTTGTACAACAGAAACTAACACAGTATTGTGAAGCAATTATACTCCAATAAAGATCTATTAAAAAAACGAACATACAAACCCAAAATAACAACCAGTAATGATTAATAAAACTGTAATGAAATCTGGTTCCAAATGGAACCCAAAAGCATTCAGCAATTTTAATTACCAAAATTCATCACGTTTGTGGCTATTGGTTAGCCTTGCATTTGTGTAAAAGAGGTATAAAATAAGACATAAGGCATCTGGATACTGTCTCTCCTTGCATAAATGGAAGATCCTGACCAACATATAATTTAAGTTTTGACAGGAAGGAACCACCTGGTGACTGACAGGTGTCACCTTCTAGATCGAGGAAGAAAAGTTGGAAGCTAGGACCAACTGGCAGTATATCAAAGAAATAAGTCCCAATTTTGGGAAAAACTTTTATTAAAAAGTTACAGTGTTTCCTAATACACAGGAATTAGTCATATTATATTAGATGACTCTCTCTCATCTTTTTCTAAGTCTGTCTGTTTTTCACTCCTCTGATCAGTCTAAAAAGTCATGGGTCCTGTCTGGTCCTTTCCAGAGACTAGAAGAGACAGGAGCAGAAATAAAGACTTTTCATTGGTCTTTTGGACCATTGCAACATTACTGTTAAAAAGACATGCATGCATACATACATACATACGTACATAAAAAATGACCTCTCATTACTCTCACTGGTTCCTGAACTGACAGGAGGGTGGGATAGACATCTTGGTTGGCGAGTACGGCTGGAAAGCCCTTCTGGAATATCTCCTAGAAAGTGGGTACCGCTTACTCTAGGGATAATCTAATTGATATGGTTAATTTACGGCAACTTGATTCCACCACAGGGTGTCCAGACATTTGGTCAGATATTGTCCTGGGTATGTCTGTGAGGGTGTTTCTGGATGAGGTTAACATTTGAATCTGTAGACTAAAGCAGATTGCCCTCCCCAGTGTGTGTGGCCCTCATCCAATCAATTGAAGGCCTGAATAGAACACAAAGGCTGAGTGAGAGGGAACTTTGTCTGCCTGACTACTTGAGCTGGGACACTGATCTTCGGTCCTTGGAGTGAAACTTACACCATCAGCTCTCCCGGTTCTCAGGCCTTCAGATTTGGACTGAAGCTACACCATCAGATCTCCTGGGTCTCTAGCTTGCTGACGGCAGATATTGGGACTTCTCAGCCTCCATAATTATATGAGCCGATGAAGATTGGTTCTGTGTCTCTGGAGAACCCTGACTAATACACCCACTTTCGAGCAATCTAGGTTCAGCAGTGCCTTAAGATACAGCAAAGAATAGGTGTGTGATCCACTGGAAGTTAAGAAAATGTCTCACAGCGTGTAGCCCATGGAGGACAACTATAAGGGGCATTGACCTGGTCTGGCCCCAATCCCAGCTATAACCATGAACAGGCTGGGCCCAAACCAGTGGGCCCCATGGTTATCAAGTCCCTGCTTTGCCTTGGAAGTCGGAATGCCCCTGGTACTCGTGTACCCCCAAACATCCTGTCAGCTATTTGATACTTTTCATGCTGGAGTCCAACCCTCAGGAACAAATCCAGAACCATGGATAGACTCTGAGGCTGTCTCTTTGGCAGAGGTCACAGGAATGGTCAAGGGGCCAAGTGGAAAAGTTCACCAGATACCCTAAGCAAACACTTCAGAGAAAAAGCAACAAGCCATGAAACAAAGAAGAAATATGGTTGAGAGCTAACCTGGTCAAAAGAGCAGGGCTCCACATGGAAAAGAAAAATGGAGGGAAGACAACATCCTCAAGTACTGCCCCTCCTATCTCTGTTATCCTTGGGTCCAGTTATTTTTGTTTCTGTTGGGACCAGGTGGGTTGTTCCTCAAGGTACCTGGGCCTTGCTGGATGCCTCAGAGGCATTAGACATTAATTCTCAACTCTACTTTATAGGTATTCTATCCCCGTGATCTTGCCTCATTCTCGCCCTTAGGTGCATCAGTGAGATTTTATATCAGTTGGATAAATCCTCCCTGTAGCCAGACAATCAGGGCCCATAATTATTGGCTGTTTATTTTAAGGACGAAAGCATTTCTTTCCATCTCTAACCCTGTTCATTCCTGAGGTTAAAAAGGCATCTGTAAATTTTGTCTGATAAATTTTCCATTCATTCTCCTCCTCTCCTTCAGTATGCCAATCAAGCTGTCAGCTTGCTTTCTCTGCAGATTCATAACACTTCACCTTCAGTCTCATTAACTGATTTGCCTTTTGTTTCACATGAAGAAAACTCATCTCAACACTTAAAACCCTGGGAGTTACAATTCAGGACTTCTTCAGCTGTTTTTCGGATTTTTAGCTCCCACTGCTGGTTCTTTATTTTCTGCCTTTGAGATAGAAAAATTTCCTTTTTCTTTCAACCACCTTTCACTGACCCTCTCTTCAAATAGGAAGTAAGATTTACACTCATATTTTAGCTTTTCTATGTTCCAACTTTTATAAATTTCAAAATACAGTCCAAATTCACTCATTTGGACTCTATTTGGACATTGTGAAAATTAGGATAAAATCTGGGCTATACAATTTGCTTAGGTATACCCTTTCCCATTAGGGTAATAAGTAGTACCTTAATAATACTTTATACACAAACAATCACAGATGTAATCTGTGTCTTGGAGTACTTTTAAGCCCAGATTGCCCTAAAGTAAAACTGGGCTTAGATGTAAGTAGAGTGAGTGCAAATAATACCCTTCACTGGTGGTACTTGGTGAGCTCAGTTTAAGTTAATGCAGCCACCTGACTGTTGAAAAAAAAAACAATGTTTATAAAACTTAAAAGTTTAGGTGATGGTTAAGGATGCAGCTGTAGAGTCAGACTGTCAAGTTTGGAATCCTGGCTTCACCATTAACTCACTGTACGATTTAGGGCCAGTTACTTCTCAGGGCCTCAATTTCTTCTCCATAAGACATGGAAAAATAAAATAAATACCTCCTAAAGTTGTCTCAAAGATTAATTGAGTTGAAGCATGTCAAATGCTTAGCATCTTGCCAGGAAGACGGTACTCTCTTAGTCAGCTGACTGAGTTTGTGTTCTCCCTAAAGCAGATCTTGGGATAAGGATGCGAGTGCAAGTAGTTTATCTGGAAGAGGATCCCAGGAAACATGTGCAGAAGAGTGTGGAAGTGAGACAGGGAAGGGAAGGCATCCAATAAAGGGTGTGGTACCAAGTAGGTTATTACTATGGACAACTGGGGCTCAGTTCCACTAGGGCCCTCTGGAAGACTGTCCAGCACACAACTCAGAGCTATACCTGGCCCCCTGCCAAGGGGGTAGGGAGATGGGGTGTTTATGGATGAATTCCTGAGGACCATGCCAAGAGTATTGCTTGAGATGAGGGAGACATTGGCTCTGCCTTTGTGGACCTTACGTTTTAGTGGGACTAGGGTAGAACATCTTGGAGTTCTTACTGTATGCATTTAACAAAATTATCTGGGTCCTATGAGAAAGGTTGTGGTCAGTCAAGGGACAGCCATGTCTGTGGATGCAGAGTCAGGGTAGGAGTGCTGGACACGGGCATAGAGAATCAGCGCTGCTCAGAAGAACCCAGTTTGTAGCCAGGCTGTTAACCGTATATGTCAAATTTGTGGGGCAAGACAAGTTCAGAGTAAGGAAAATGGGGAGGACAGGGTGAGAGTCAGAGTATGGGCCATGACAGGCAGATCAGGGCAGATCCTTGCACAAAGAGAAGTGCCAGGTAACCCATAAATTTGTCCAAAGCAGGCCAAACTGTCTTAAAACTTGTGTTTTGGAAAAATGATGTAAATCTGTAAAATTTAGAGGAGTTTTCTTTTATCCTGGAAAAGAATCATTTTCTATGTAAATGTCATAAATCTTCCAACTATGAGGGACATGCCAGGCCTCTGGGAAACCCAACCTACATGCCATTCAAAGTTCAGCTCCAATGTCACTCCCTCAAGAAATCTTTCCCCAAATAGCCCTCCCCACGTACACATTGTCATGCCACCCTGTGAATCTCTTTTGTGGCACTTACCTTGATGTCTTGCTTATAATTAAATGACCAGCTGTGTCATTAACCATTGGATGGCTGCCTTCCTGACAGGTCAGTCACTTTCACCACCTTATCTCAGGACCTTGCATAGTGCAGGCTAGAGTCGGTACCCAGTAATTATTTGTTGAAGAAAGAGTAAATTTTTCCATGTGAGGTTTATAAAATATCATGTAGATTAGTAAATAGTAGCCAAAGAACCCCCAAAATAGCCCCTCCTGGGTGATTTTTCCACTGTTTCTCTCAGCAGTGTCTCTGTAACTTGGAATAGTCCCAGATCCTTCTGTCACCCGGCAGTGTATAGATCCTTCCTCAGCAGCGTCCTTAGTGGGCAGCTGCTCAGGAAGACCCCTTAGTGAATATGATGCTATGACGCTCTTTCAAGACAAGATTGAAATTTGAGACAGTAGCTGAGTCCTACCTGTCTTCTCAGGGGTCTTCTGCAGATACCACCAGATACTTGCCTCATGTGAGCAGGCTTTGAGCCTGGAATTTTTCTCTGCCTTACAAGTGTTCAGTCCCAGGTAGCTAAAGACCTTGGTCATAACCCCAAGCCATCTGCCTTCTCGCATAGGGTAGAGGGGCACTTGTATAAGAGTTCTAGAGACATCTTGGATCACCCCATGATTGCCAAGTTACCTGTGCAAATTCAACTCTGATACTAATCCTGGAGAAACACTCATTTACTCAGAGTTGTAAGACAGCGGGTATGGAATCTCATGGTTTTCTATACAGGCAGTCCTTGCTTTGCATGGTTTTGACATGCAAAAATTTCAGATACCACAGTTTAGTTAATAACACCAGTCCGCCAACAACATGACTCTAATTTCAGTTACCATGTTATATGAACACTGAGTAACTGCATAAAGTACAAATTTGCTGCTAACTCTTTGGTCTACAAATCACTACATAAATAACAGAGGCACATCACAATCAGTGACCAATCATATCACTTCTTTCAAAGTCTATCGGTGATTGGTATCTGAGAATCTGTTATTCAATTCACACAGGGACAGCAAAGCCTGTATTTGCGTTGCCTACTTGTTACCCAGTGATAAAACCATGTGACATTTTACAGAAATGGATAATTGAAAGAAGAAATTGGCCAGCCAAGAAATGAAAAGTAGTAATACTGGAAGTTAAATGAGGAAGATGGTTGTGATGAAAATGTCCCAGAGGAAGTGACACCAGAAAAAACTTCACATTAAAGGAACTCTCAGAGATATTTTACAACATTGAAAGTGCAAAGGACAAAATGTTGGAAGCTGATTCATACTTAGAAAGGAGTATGACAATTTGCCAAGGCATAGAAAATGTGCTTGCTCTGTAACCAAGGTTATATGATGGGAAGAAAGCGGCAAGTACTGCTCAGACTACTCTTGATAAGATTTTTACAAAGAAAACCACTTTAATTCTCAATGTGTCTAATGTTTTAAATTGCAGTGTACTAAATAAATATTAATTTGTCTATTTTTCATTTTCCTATACATCTATAGTCAACAGTAAGAGAAATTTTAATGTCTTTGACAACAATTTTTAAAAGTCACAGAACACCTGTAATTTTTCCCATTGGTTAATATTGCTTTGTCGGGTTTGCAAAACAAAAACTACCTATAATTTGTTGCAGTGGAATATGTCTAGCTATTTTGACAAGCTCATTGTTATTATGACTGTATTAGTAAACTAAAGATTATATGAAGGCAAATATTCACATTCTGATAGTGGGACAGAATATTTAAATTTGAGGGTCTCCGGAAGAATAAAGTTACTAAAAAATGATAGCAGAATATCAGCTATCTGGAGCAAGAGATTGTAACTGCATTGTCTCCTGTTTATTTTTAATTGAGATATAGTTGCTGTACAATTTTATATAAGTTACAGGTGTATAATATAGAGATTCACAATTTTTAAAGGTTATACTCCAATTATTGTTATTATAAAATATTGGCTGTATTCCCCATGTTGTACAATATATCCTTGTAGCTTTTTTTTTTTTTTTTGCGGTACGCGGGCCTCTCACTGTTGTGGCCTCTCCCGTTGCGGAGCACAGGCTCCGGACGCGCAGGCTCAGCGGCCATGGCTCACGGGCCCAGCCGCTCTGCGGCATGTGGGATCTTCCCAAACCAGGGCACGAACCTGTGTCCCCTGCATCGGCAGGCGGACTCTCAACCACTGCGCCACCAGGGAAGCCCTGTAGCTTATTTTATACCTAATAATTTGTACCTCTTACTCCCCTACCTCTATCTTGCCCCTCCCTGCTTCCCTCTTCCCACTGGTAACCACTACTTTGTTCTCTATATCTGTGAGTCTGCTTCTTTTTTGTTATCTTCACTAGTTTGGTGTATTTTTTAGATTCCACATATAAGTGATATCATACAGTATTTGTCTTTCTGTCTGACTTATTCCACTAATCATAACATCCTTCAGGTCTATCCATGTTGTTGCAAATGGCAAAATTTCATTCTTTTTTTTGGCTGAGTAGTATTCCATTGTGTGTGTGTGTATATATCTATCTCTCTCTATCTCTATCTCTATCTCTATCTATCTTCCTTAGCCATTCATCTGTTGATGGACACTTAGGTTGCTTCCATACTTGGCAATTGTAAATAATGTTATACACATTGGGGTGCATGTATCTTTTAGAATTAGTGGTTTTGTTTTTTTCAGATATATACCCAGAAGTGGAATTGCATTGTCTCAATTTTTAATGCCACCAAATCTGGCTATCCCCAGAACCCCTGTTTTTCTATTCAGTAGGGAAGCTTAAATTCTGTCCCTTGATCCACTACTGAATTGGCCCAGCGGCCATGGCCCACGGGCCCAGCCGCTCCGCGGCATGTGGGATCCTTCCGGACCAGGGCACGAACCTGCGTCCCCTGCATCAGCAGGCGGACCCCCAACCACTGCACCACCAGGCAAGCCCTAAAAGGGACTCTTGAACACGTTTCATTACTTTCCTATACTTCAAACCTTCCAATTGTGTGACTAAACATACTCCTAGGTATGCTGCAAGGACTGACAATGCTTTTAGATAACTTTGAATGGCATGTGATGCTAATAAACTGAATACTCAAATATATTTTATGGGTAATGCTTGCAGATCTTATGGTCAGGAGCGTTCTCTTTATTGCATTAGTTCCCTCTACCTTGCAACAATCCTCTCTCATAAAGTCTCTCTTTACCAAGTCTGCAAAAAATATGTTTTATGAATACTTATTACTTAACGATCCTTATGTATACATACACATTGAGAGCTGAAATTCCTAGCTCTAAGTTGAATTGGCCAATTCCTGCCAAACATAGGAACCTCTCGCTAATATGAGCTGAGTCTGGTCTGCAAAGTGACTGGAATTTCTTTTTCTCTTCAATGCAACATTTCCAGCATCCCACAGGGCACTGTGCGGTCTTCTCACAGCAGTGGCTTGGGGTCTTCCCCCTTGGCTTGATTGGGAACCCAAGGAAGCAGGGACAATGCCCCCACCCCACCCCCTACCAAGATGTGAGCTTGCCTCAGGAAACACTCTAGTTTCCGGTTTTATGTGTAGTCACTGTTCAATAAATATTCATGGTTTGACCAGGGTATGATTTGATGCTTTGTAGGGACAGAGTTGTAGGGCTCTGAGGAGAGAGGGGACAGAGAAGCCCATAACAATGGCCCTAAGCTCTTGGTCATAAGGAGACTACGTAAGCTGGATTGTTAAAATGGGTTTATATATTGCTTAAAATAATCACAACAACTTTCTTTTTTCTTGGATGTTGTAGACTCAGTGGTCATTAGGAAGCCAATGAACCCACCCAGATGGCTGGTTGTGAACAAAGTGATGTAGAGGGCACTGAAGAAGATGGGAAGCAAAGGGAGAGATGGTTCCAGAGATGAACACATGGGCGTGCCCCATGGGGTATTTCATACAGTATTCACCTTTAAATCGTGCTCCAAACTATTTTTTTATGTTTATTGTTGCAAATATGTAAACAGAGAAAAGTTCACCAGATAAAATGTACTCTAAATATAACCACAGTTTCGGTAGTACCCCTCAGATATAACCACCGTTTCCACTTTGTATTCTTCCACTGTATTCTTTGAGTCTTTTTTTTCATATTTATTTATTTTTTAAAATGTGCTAAAATACATGTAACATAAAATTGACCTTCTTAACAACTTTTAAGTGCACAGTTTAGTAGTGTTAAGTATATTCACATTGCTGCTCAGCCAATCTCCAGAACTCTTTTCATCTTTCAAAACTGAAAGTCTATATCCAGTAAACAACTCCCCATTCTCCCCTGCCCTCATCCCCTGGCAACCACCCTCCCAACTATTTTTTTTCTCAACTGTAAAATAGGGACAATATTCCGAAAGGATTGTTATGAGAATTAAATGAGATAATGTATGCAAATTGCTTGCTATAGTGCTTGATACACAGTTAAGTGTTCAACAAATGTTAGATATTATTATTCTGTATGATTCTGTCTTATGATTTGTTTTGAAAACACCATGAATCAACTTGGGTGAAACTGGGTTTACATAAACACAAATGCAGCCTATAATTAGAGAAAGATGAGCAAAAAGGATGCAGGCAACAAGAGACCTTATGTAGAAGATGAAAGAAGATGGATACCCTTACCTCGGAGATAGGGAGTTGGGAGGGGGTTTCTGATTTACCTTGATTTAATTGGCAGCTGTATATGAGCCTCAATTTCCTTTTGGAACCGGTTGGTTAACAGTTCATAGGACCTGGACTATTTTCTATTTGTTCTAATGCAGAGGTGGCACATAGCAGTGGGGTTTTATTTCGCTCTCTATATGAGGTATACTGGATTTCATTCATTCAGTAAGCAAATACTTATTGCACATTTATGATGATAAGAAATGTGCTGGCCTCGGAAATACAGATTTGAGAAAGATCCACTCTTTCTCTTCAAGGCACTGTGAGTCGGGCAGTAAATCACCAATTACAACACAGTGTAACAAGTGTCAATGTGGGCAAAGGAGGGGTAGTCAGCCTGTGGGTGTGGGGGGAGAGAGGGAGGGCTTCCAGGAGGAGGACTCACTTCAGCAGGACCCTGAAAGAGAAGTAGGAGTAAGAGAGAATGAGAAATGAGGAGGACCAGCCCTGGATCTCAGGCAGAGAGATGGAAGGTGAGAAAAATGAATGAAAAGGATAAGAGGGGAGGTCATGAATTACTGGACCATGATGAGAAAATTGGACATACTCAGCGGTGATGTGGGAACTACCTCAGAGGCCCAGAGACTGTTTAAGAGGCTTTTGTGAGAGTCTGGGCATGAGATGGTCCTGGCTTATAATAAAGTGTCAGTTGAGATGGAGGAAGGAGGACACAGCTGAGTGATATTAAAGAGGTAGAATTGATCAGACTTGGTGATGAACATTCATGAGGCAGTGAGGGGACAGAGAAATCTAAGATTGTATCCAGTTTTTGGCTTGGGAAACTGGGTGATTGTTGGTGGCATTGAGAACAGAGAAGAGAACATTGAGACAGAGAACAGAGGAGGAGGAACAAGTTCTGGGTGAAAATAAAGAGTTCAGATTTGGACACTCTGAGTCCAAGGTACCCATAATCCAAGTGGAGATCTCCAGTTGGTAGGTAGATAGATATGCCATATAAATGCAAAATATTATTTTTCATTGCTAGTATTATATTAGTGCTCTTTTTAAAAATATTTATTTATTTTGGCTGCACTGGGTCTTAGTTGTGGCACACAGGACCTTCATTGTAGCATGTTGAATCTTTAGTTGCAGCATGCGGACTCTTAGTTGTGGCATGTGGGATCTAGTTCCCTGACCAAGGATGGAACATGGGCCCCCTGCATTTGGGAGTGCAGAGTCTTAGCCACTGGACCACCAGGGAAATCCCTAGTGCTCTTTATAATTTAAAAGTTAATGATTTCAACATATTAAATCATATGCAAATCAATAATATCAGACAAATATTATATAATAGGAAGCATATAATGATTCATAAGTAATAGAGAAAAGCACAATTAAAAATATTGTGTGGAGAATCAAGAAGAACTACAATCCCGCGGCCTGAAGAACAAAAACCACATTCACAGAAAGATGGACAAGATGAAAAGGCAGAGGGCTATGTAGATGAATGGATAAAGAAGTTGTGGTCCATATGTACAATAGAATATTACTCAGCCATAAAAAGGAACGAAATTGGGTCATTTGTTGAGACGTGGATGGATCTAGAGACTTTCATACGGAGTGAAGTAAGTTAGAAAGAGAAAAACAAATATCGTATATTAACACATGTATGTGGAACCTAGAAAAATGGTACAGAGGAACCCATTTTCAGGGCAGAGGTTGAGACACAGATGTAGAGAACAAATGTATGGACACTGAGGGGGGGAAAGCCGCGGGGGTGTGGGGATGGTGGTGTGATGAATTGGGCAATTGGGATTGACATGTATACACTGATGTGTATGAAATTGATTACTAATAAGAACCTGCTGTATAAAAAATAAATAAAATAAAATTCAAAAATTAAATAAAAACAACTAATACTAAACTTTCTTTGGGTTATTTGTATGGAAATATGTTAATATAAATGTTTCAGACATTACATGAAATTCCTAAAAATCTTATATGTTCTGGTATAATGTTATAAGTCATAATTCTAGTTATTATTTTAAAATGTATATCTGAGAAATAACTAAAAAAAAAATACTGTGTGGACATACATTAAGCAGGCAACTCACAGGTCGGAATATAAACCCAGGGTACTTAACAGTGTGCTCTCTACACATTGAAATAAATCTTTTAAGGAAAGGAAATAGCACCTCATTTTAAGTCAAGGTGTCATTTTTCACTGTAATTGTAAATGATATATTGCTAATGCACTATTTGACAATTTGTGATTTTAAAAAAAAAACAGTAGTTCACTATATCACAGTTCATGATTACTAGAGCTTTGTTTGTGCACATAGTACACTTTTTATTTATTTAAGTTTATAATTTATTTTTTATTTATTTATTTTTGGCTGCGTTGGGTCTTTGTTGCTGCACGCGGGCTTTCTCTAGTTGTGCTGAGCGTGGGCTACTCTTCTTTTTTTTTTTTTTTTGCGGTACGCGGACCTCTCACTGTTGTGGCCTCTCCCGTTGCGGAGCACAGGCTCCGGACGTGCAGGCTCAGCGGCCATGGCTCACGGGCCCAGCCGCTCTGCGGCATATGGGATCTTCCCGGACCGGGGCACGAACCCGTGTCCCCTGCATCGGCAGGCAGACTCTCAACCACTGCGCCACCAGGGAAGCCCGTGGGCTACTCTTCTTTGACGTGTGTGGGTTTCTCATTGCAGTGGCTCCTCTTGTTGCAGAGCATGGGCTCTAGGTGCACGGGCTTCAGTAGTTGTGGCATGTGGGCTCAGTAGTTATGGCTCATGGGCGCTAGAGGGCAGGCTCAGTAGTTGTGGTGCATGGGCGTAGTTGCTCTGCGGCATGTGGGATCTTCCCGGACCGGGGCTCAAACCCATGTCTCCTGCATTGGCAGGTGGATTCTTAACCACTGGGCCACCAGGGAAGTCCCATAGTACACTTTTTAAAAGCTTACATTTACCATCAAAAACCATGATGAAATAGCTAATTTTGCCTGCAATGTTGTCATTGCATGATCGTCAGAATAAAATAAAATTCCAGATTGTTAATGAATTGAATGCATTTTAATTTCTACAGGGATCTTGTAACAATGAAACATTCCCCTTTAAATATTGCATATTTATCTAATGATCTAAACAAATGAAATGTTTTCCACCAAATCCTACCGTATTTATTTGTCACAATCAGTGAAAACAGAAATGAATAGGACTAGGCATAACTGAATACCAATTGTCCCTTCATCCATCACTAATGCTTCCAGTCTGTTAAAGTCATATTTGCCTTTTTCTGGGTCATGCTGGTTCATGTTTCCCACAGACTCATCGTGGAAGAGGTTAACCAATAGTGAACTACTCGCCACCTCTCTGTCCTACCTTAGTTACAGGGGAAAGGAACACTGTATTATCTTGCCGAGATAGCAAGACAAATAATTCAAATTTGTCAAAAACAAGTTGAGTTCAGCCAGGCAACCAGTGTCTCAGACTTTTACTTCTTATTTATATGGCTTTTCTTTTGTCCATATTTCAGCTCTAGTAGGACAGGTCTGCATTATTTCCACCTCTGGATTTTTTAAAGCCACCACTATAGGAATATTTTGGAATGCTAAATGTTTGTTTCCAGTTTAACATTATAGATGGCAGATTTTCTCCTCCTGAAGAATATGTTTCAGACAATTGTTTACCTGTTAGCTATATTTCTTTAAATTCTTTTCTCTCCATTTTCCCAGGAAACATAAAAAACAAGTTGAACTAGTAAATGAGAACATGGTCCTTGGAATGCTCTATGATTAAAGAAAAGGGAAGGGAAATGGTCAATTTTCTTGTGCATGTTACTGGGTAATAAAGGATCATTGGTTGAACTGCTTTTCATTTCAGAACCAACCAACCATTGCATTCTTTGATTTTTCTACATCTCACTGAAGTTGAACAATTCCATGAAGGTGCGCATTTGGATACCTGATCTATTGTTTCAATCAGAGCCAGCAATAATTCTGGTGATCATTCCATACAGAGCCTGCCAGGGTCAGAGTAAATCTTCCACATCAAAACCATTGTTGTCACTTTTATGCTTGGAGAAATTGGCTTCTGACAGGCCCCCAGATTCCAGAGGCTTAGCTGTGATTATTGTTCTGGTTTCATTTGAGAGCAGCTTAAGTCTGGGGTGCCCCAGGATCTTCATGTCGTGAGTTTAATAGGCATGGGCTATTAGAACAGATTCCAACAACACAGTGTAAAAACAGAATAAAATTGGGAACAGCAGAGCCGAATTTAGAAGTAACGTCATCATGGGGTCTTGAGGTTCAATGCAGAGTGCTAAAGTGTATTTCTAAGAGAGAGAATAAGTCAGGTATAGTTTAAGGTATTATATTTTCTTCCTCTGGCGGGATGATATATATGTGTGGGGATGGGGGAGGGGATTGGCAATTTCAGGTTTTTCTCCTTTCTCTACCTACCCATTGCTGGGGATCCACACCCCTGTGGTACCTTCATCTCCATGAGGGGTGCTTCTCCCTCACTTTGTTTCTGTCTCCTGGCACCAATAGGATGTAGCAGAGAGCCTCTGCTCCATGTTACGTGACCCATACAGAAGGTCAATGATGTGGAAATTCAGAGGGTGATGATTGCTGAGGAGAGTGAGGTTGATGTAGAAATGCTGGAAGCTTGGAAATCAATACTAGCTGGACTCTGAAGCCAGACTCCCTGGGTTTGAATCTCGACTTTGCCACTTCCTGACTAGGACACGTAGAGCAAGTTATTGATCTCTTTACACCTCAGTTTCCTCATCTGTGAAATGGGGATGATAAGAGTACCTACCTAATAGAATTGTTATGAAAATTAAATGGGTACATATTGATCAAGCATTTATTGCTGGGCACATAGTAAGTGCTATCCTAGTGTTAGTTAAATAATAAATCTCCTTAAATGCAACTTTGTTGAGTTCTCAGGATGAAGCTTTTGACATGTAATGCAGTTGAACACAGAATGGATACATTTTTATGCTAGTTTCGAGTCTCGTATCAGGAGATGTGATCATTTTAGGGTGTTAGGGGAATGTGAGGAAGCCCACAGAGAAAGTGGCACAAAATTGTAACCAGAAAAAAATAGTCATGATAGAGGTAAATAAATAAAGCCACTACATGCTCCAGAATCTACACTGATTGTCATGGTAGCCACTAGCCACATGTGGCTATATAAATTTAAATTAATTAAATTAAAATAAAATAAAAATTTGGTTTCTGAGTTACCCTGGCCACATTTCAAGTGCTAGATAATCACATGTGGCTAGTGGCTACCACATTGGACAACACAGATCTAGAAATTTCCATCATAATAGAAAGTTCTATGGGACAGTACTGATTTAGATTTTTTATGATAGACCCGTTTCATGTAATTCAGCTTTTATTTCAACCAAGGCAACTTCTAAACGTGTGATTTGTCAGACATAAGGAGGCTCACAAACTTAAAAACATTCTTGTATAAGGCTACACACCCTGGCCTGGAGTTCTGTAAATGACAGACCCATGAAACTCAAAGCTGAGGAGAAAACTGAGTCCTGCCAACAGAGCAGGCACACAACATCAGCCACTCATTCTGAGCCGGCAGGGGGCATGCCGTGATTGTGCCTTTGTAAGGGTGACTGTCTGGGGATGGCTAGAGGTATCCCTGGGAAAGTCCCCAGATGTACGTTTGGCCTGACCCCTCTGGGCCAATGAACAAAGACCTTTTCTGTTGGGAGAAGGAGGCAAAAGTAGAGGTGTCACTCAACTTTCCTTCAATATTTGTCTAGCTCTTGATTATTACAATGGACGTAGATATAATTAAGAACTATAAATGGAATCAAATATCAACTGGACAGTTTGTTACCTGAGTTGGTTTTGTTTTGCCAACAGTTTCCTGATCTGCAGACACTGTATTTACCAGCCCCTCTGTAATGCATTTTCGTATAGACTCAGATACTTCTTTCTAAACTAACTCTTTTGTTGACTTCAGAGAGTTCAGAGCTAGGGAATTCCCTGGTGGTCCACTAGTTAGGACTCAGCACTTTCACTACCGTGGGACTGGATTCCATCCTTGGTCAGGGAATTAAGATCCCACAAGCTGTGCAGCACAACCAAAAAAAAAAAAAAAGAGGAGAGAAAGTTCAGAGCTAAAGAAACCTTCCAGGAAATGTTAGAGACACTTACCTGGAGTGAGCTGATCCCATTCTACTCTTGTAGTCATGATTTTGGTGCTCACACCTGGAAAAATCCAATCAACAGCTTCCTCTACCCATTGCATGTTACCTTAGTAAGATTGATTTCTGCCTAGAACATGTTATAATATTGTATAAAGGGAGTAGCACTAGGAAGGCCACAACCAATCCCATTATTGATTAAGTGTTTGAGTTATACAATCCCTCATATTTGCATAGAGTCCATGTATTGCCCAGCATTTTCACCTGCATCATTTCACTTAATCTTCACAACAGTCTTATGATTAAGATAATTATCTACATTTTTACAAATGAGGAATCTGAGGTTTGGCGAGAGAGAGAGTATAACTCACTTGCTTAAAGTCACCGATGAGGGCAGTAGATCTGAGACCAGGACTTTATCATTGCAAGACTCTCTATCACCCAAAGATATCTCCTGGCTTCATTTTAATTTTAATTAAGTAATTTTTAAAAATTGAAGTATAGTTGATTTAGAATTTTGTGCTAGTTTCAGGTGTACAGCAAAGTGAGTCATATATATATATATACATATATATATTCTTTTTCAGATTCTTTTCCCTTATAGGTTATTACAAAATACTGAGTGTAGTTCCCTGTGCTATACAGTAGGTCCTTGTCAGTTATCTATTTTATATATAGTAGTGTGTATATGTTAATCTAGTATCCACTTTGAAAAGTGCAAATATCCTTAGGAGGGCTAACACATCTAACTTTCATAAGCCATTCACACCATAGTATAAATTGGAGAATCACATTGATTTTCTCAGTTGCTCAAAGTTTAGAAAGAAAAAAATCTCAGGGTGGAATTTTAAAAGTCATTTCTGCCAGTGCAAGGAATGGGCATGTTGTTGATGAGCTGAAGAGAGAGTCATCTGAAGCTCGAGGGAAGAGCCCAAGTGCAAGGCTGCCTGTGACTGGAGGCTTCAGAGAGTCAGGGCAGCAGGAGGTGGCGGGGACACCCACAGAGAGAGGGGGAAGACAAGAGGGAAAGGAAAGAAGAACCTATCGAACATGTTTGCCCGCTTGGCAATATTTCTCTGCTTCAACTCATAGCTGCCGGAATATTTTGTTTTAAATATTGAGTGACCAGGCCTGTGGGCTGTGAGCAGAGCTTTACCAGGCAATAGGGTGTGTTTATTTTTTCTCATGATGTCCTACATTTCTCCCACATTTCATTTTCTCCAGTTGCTCCAAAGTTGCTCTGGGCTCTGTATCCGAGCTTTCTGTCACTTAAGAAGACAAGCTAAGCTATGCCATACAGCTATGCCACTCAGAGTTGGACTGAACTCTCAGACCCACACAGATGTTAAGTACTCAAATGGGCCCGAGTGAAATTATAAGGAACATTCTCTGGCATTTCCTCAGACATTACCAGATTCACTCTAGTCTAGAACATTAAGCAATCCATTTCAGCTGTGCCTTCCTCCTGAGACAAAGTATGTGTCTATAAAAGGCCCTGCTGCTGAGTGGGGGGAGGGCAACCTCGCAGTGTGCAGAAACCAATAAAGCACTTTGAGTCTGGCAAAACCCCAGCCCATCATGGTTCCACAGATGTTAGTTTTAGTAAAAACAAATTCAGATGCATTTGCCCAGGAAACAGCAATGGAGGGTCACCGTATCCTGTGTTTACTTTGATGTACACTGGTTGCTTAGTCCTGGTGTCCGTCCAGCCAGCTCTTCTCACAGCTGTGCCCCCTTCTACCCCCGTGTTGTCACCCCCTGTCTGTGCCTCCTCTCCCAGCTAGCTGGAGCTCACCCTCCCACCTCTCCCTTGCTTTCTCTCTGCTTCTTCTACCTGAAGAACTGTTAATCTAACAGAAGATTTCCGGGGAAAAGGCAGTGAATATTGTTTCTGCAGAGGCAAAACCAGTCTTCACTAGTGGTGCTAGAGGGATGCAGGCAATCTGGGTCTAGTCCCAGCTCTATCCCCAACTGGCAGGGAGGCTTGGGACAAGCCGTTTCCCTGAGGGGCTCAGGTTGCTTTGTCTGTAAAACAAAGAAGTTCTCTATTTGTGGAAACTCAGGAATATTGTTTAGAATCAAGAAATGAGGCTGGGGGTAGGGAGCATAAATCATCTTTTTATAAACCTGAAAATAAAATAGTACAATTTTTAGAATTATAAAACTATTGGCTCATTGGAAAAAAAATGAAATCAATACACACACACACACACACACGAGAAAAGGGAGTTTGGGATTGACGTGTACACACTGCTTTATTTAAAATAGATAACCAACAAGGACTTACTGTATAGTGCAGGGAACTCTGCTCAATACTCTGTAATAACCTAAATGGGAAAAGAATGTGAAAAAGAATAGATACATGTATATGTAAAACTGAATCACTCTGCTGTACCCCTGAAACTAACACAACATTGTTAATCAATGATACTTTAATATAAAGTAAAAATGTAAAACCCCCCCAAAATACACAAGAAATAAATAAAATAGAGCAATTTTTAAAATTATAAAACTGCTAATTGAAAAAAATGAAATGAATACACTCACACACACACACACGAGAAAAGTCAGAATTAGCTAAAATCTCCTTGATCAGAATGAAATTATTCTTAGAAGATCTATCAGATGAACCTTCCTTCTGAAGGCACCACGCCCAGAGAGGGCTTTAGCATCCCAAAGCCACAGGTAAAAGTTTGACTTGCCTAAATATGGACCCCATTCTATGCAATAAAAATAATCAGAAGCAAAGTAAAGATTGATGTGTCCTATTTATCTCGTGGCTAATCAACCTGGTGAAATGGAAAAAACTTGAGATCAGAAATTAGAACAACAGGGTGCTAATCCTGATTCAACATTTTATGGCTATATGAGTCAGAGTCAACCTGGTTGCTCTCCATTTGTTTTCTCCTCCCCCGGTGCGCGCGCGCACACACACACACACACACACCTTCCTTCTCTCCTTTGCCCTGACTGTGCCCCTGGAGACTGACCCCTATGGATCACATAACCCATTGTCCATCATCACTGGCTTTTAGTTAGGTTTGGTTAGTGGGAGGCACGAGCAGGAGACAGGAGGATGAAAGGAGAGAAAGGTGTACTTATTCTCCTCCCTCCCTCCTCATTAGGATGTGATTTGGGCAGTTCCTGCGTTCCTATACCTATAGCCACAGCTCATGTCAGAAGCCCTCTCTTCCAAGTCGGTAGCTCTTACCTGATTCTGGTAATGCAACTGCCTCCCTTTGCCCTTGCTGGTCCAGGGAAGGTGAGTCCCTAGCAGTTCCCCACCATGCCCTGTCAGTTCCCTTCAACCTGCCTGTATCAGTGTAAACAGCCTCTTCATTCAACACTTTTCGGTTCTCCTGTTGAGTGCACCATCTGTTTCCTGCCAGGACCTGCCTGATACAGAGTCTCACCGGTAAACAGAACCCTCTTGAGTGTTCAACACGGAGGACTTTAATGCAGGGAGCTGGTTACTCAGGTAAAGGAATTGCTGAGAAGCCAAACAAGCCACTTGGCAACTCAGAGATGAGCAACAGCAGGAACACACAAGAACAGAGGGAGAAAGGGACCAGGCCATGGCACAGGCACTGAGGGACAGGAGGCAACCAGCCAAAGCTGGCACCAGGACAGATCTGACCAACAAGGGAAGAGACATAGTCCCTGTAGGAGAAGCTACCGGAGGCGGGGGTGGAGGAGGTAGCTTCTTCCTCCCTCCAGCCGGTCTCCCACCCATTCCTTACACTGGCTGCACCCAGCTGATGCAAGGAGCCTCCTCAGAAGTTCCGCCTGTGGGGGTTGACCTCTCTTCCCTGCAAAGCAGAACAGGGGAAGGACACGGAAAATAGATCAAGAACAAATAGGTCGAGAACCAGCACAATGGCCGTGACACCTTGGACCAGTTACTAAGCCACTTGGAACTTTTGCGTCCTTATGTATAAAAGGAGATGGTTAATGCTTTACCTGCCTCATGGGGATGCTCTGAACCAAACCTAAAAAAGCCTGTTGGAGTGTTTGGGAAACTGTAAGGTGCTGTATAAGCTAAGGTATCTGTCTGAGTGCCCTGGAGTTCACAGGCCTGTCAGTTTCTAATGCTATCACTTTTGTTCTCAGGCGACTGCTTTTAGTGTAATACCTCAACCAGAGAAATGCCTTCACCAGATCGATCCTCTTCAGCTGCCTAGGAGCCTGTTTTGCAAGGAAAGGTAATTAAAGCGCAGGTTCGGAAGTACAGTCATTTGTGTGTGATTCAGGTCTATTGGTTACCCAATCGGGGCTCTGCAGGGTGTGTGTGTGTGCCGGCTCCTGTCTTTAGCAGCCCTGCTGCATCCTTGAGCACATGTGCCAAGCTCAGTGTGGCACACTGAGAAAGTGTGCCCGCTTAGCAGTCCCCATGCCAGGCAGTGTTTAGGAAGGGATGGCAGAGAGCCAGATGGAAAACAGACACATCTCTGCCCAGGATTAGCTTTCACGTCCCCTGGGCTCTCATGAAGCCAGAAGCCAAGCTGGGAGTCAGCTGCCTGCACGGAATCGCTGCCGCACCAGCAGGATGTGCTTGTTCAGCACCTGTTTCTGAAGACGGTGGAGATTGTCCTCAGTACCTGCCTAATCCTTCCTCCTTCAGCCATTCGTTTCTCCTCTGGTCCTCTTCCCAGGTGATTTCTTTCTTTCTTCCTCCTTTCTTTTACTATCCATCTTCAAGAGGGATCTGAGGCCAGCCTTTTGAATCATGGTACGACATCGCCTACCCAGTGGTCCAGGAATCTGGCTGCATTTGGAACCATCTGGGGATCTTTTGAAAATCCCAATGCCTTGGCCATACTCAGGCCAATACCAGAATCTCTGGGGGTAGGACCTAGATATTGTTATTTTTAGAAGTTCCCCAGGTGATGTGAAGGTGCAGCCAAGGTTGAGAACCCACTGTGTTAGAAGAAGAATTTAACCTCATCACATAGTGAAATTAGAGCCGTGCCCTTCCTGCTGAAGGAAAGTCAATGGGAAAGCCCTGCCCTAGGGCAAAGAATCTTCCCAAATCACAAGTGGGCTGCCTGAGAGGGGACTTATATGGTAATGAATGGTGAGGTTCTTCCAGAGAAGGAGGCAACCCCATACCACTGTGCTTCTGGAGCAATGGCACCATCCATTCCAGTGCCTTACAGTTGACCAAGTCTTGCAATAGGGCAAGGAGAAGGGATCCAATTCTCTCTATATCATAGAAGCTTTGAGCCATGGAGATTCACTGGACTTTAGACATTATCTAAAATGAGAAGAGGAGACTGTATGGGCCTGAGAGGTTAAGTGACTTTTACAAGGTGCCACAATGGACTTTCTGGCAGAGCTGGATGGACGCCAGCTCTGCTTCCTTGCAATCCTGCCAGAGTTCCATTTCATTCTCCCCCCAACACTTCCAGCACATTCTTCACACTTCTGCTGGAATCTGAGCCTCTTCAGTGAAATTTTGGAAGGCTTTTAAAAATGATGATTTTTGTACTAGGAGCCAGACAAATAAGGGGAGACAGTGGTAATGATTAGGAAATATTTATGTCTTTCACACATGGGGCCTTCACATGCTGATTTGTTTACTTGGCAAATAAACTGGAGCCTGTGATGTCACTACACATAGATGATGAAAAGTTTAAACATTCATCTATGCAAACAAGGGAGAGAAAACTTGTATTTGGGAGAAACAAATAGGATTACATTAATTTGAATAAGGCTGTAGCATGTTACTTTGGGTTCTTTTTCAGCACTGGGGGAAATAAGATAACTTTCACTCACTTGGTTGAAAATGAGTAT
>NW_020173113.1:962722-1011099 GCF_003031525.2 Neophocaena asiaeorientalis asiaeorientalis | reverse complement strand
GCTTTGGTGTTTTTGAAAAATAACATGAGATGATATCATAAAGATGCCTTACAGCTTCCAAGTTTTAAGAAGGGTTCAGGGAATTCCCTGGTGGTCCAATGGTTAGAACTCCACCCTCTCACTGCTGAGGGCCTGGGTTCAGTCCCCGATCCGGGAACTAAGATCCCACAAGTCACGTGGTGCGGCCAAAGAAAGAAGGGTTCCGTTTGAGAAGAAGACTACTTTGATTTGTGAGAGAGAAATGATCAGATAAAGGCATAAAGATATTGGAAATTTTGGCACAGACCTAGAGTTTTCAAAATTGATTTCTACTCAGCCCTGTGCCCCTTAGCTCCAATAAGACCAGTGGCTCCTGTGGACCTGGGACCAGGACTGGGTTGCAGCAACGGGGACCTGGGACACAAAATGTAAGGAGACGTCACTCTCAAGGCTGTGCCTGCACTTGTGTAATCCTGAGATAGAGATGATGAGTTTTGCTTTCAAAGAGTGAAACTGATAGCTTAGGAGGGTGACTTTAAAGGCCAGAAAATGATGCTAGTACTACACAGATAGCTTCATGAAAGAAGGTGTTGGTGCCCTCAAAATGTGCAGGAATAAAAGGGGACAGGAGAATGAAAAGAGAGCCTAGGAGCTCAAGTAAGAAAAGGGTGTCATCCATAGAGAACAGACTGGTGGTTGCCAAGGGGGAGGGAGTTGGGAGAGGGATGGAGGGGGAGGTTGGGATTAGCAGATGTAAGCTATTATATATAGGATGGATAAGCAACAAGGCGCTACTGTATAGCACAGGGAACTATATTCAACATACTATGATAAACCATAATGGAAAAGAAAATTTAAAAAAGAATGTATATATATGTTAACTGAATCACTTTGCTGTACAGCAGAAATTAACACATTATAAATCAACTTTACTTCAATTTAAAAAATATTAAAACTGAAAAAAAAGAGAAAAGGGTGTCATCTACTAACAAGTAAACTCTCACACAAGATTGTCATGAGCATCTAGAGAGTGGGGTTTCTCTAACTGGAAGGTATATCAGAGCACCCCGGACCCAGCTCCCAGAGTTTCTGATGCAGGAGTCTTGAGAATTTGCATCTCTAACAAGTTGCACGGTGAGCCGCTGATCCAAAGAGATCACATTGAGAACTGCTGTTCTAGAGCCTTGTCTTTCCAACTGGGATTCCTGACCGTCTGAGAATCTAAGAATGTCTTGAAAGGTACCCCAGATTTGTTTTAATCCGTATGGTAAGGTGACAGACTCGGAGACAACTGCTTTTGAAAGAAGGGTATATTACTCATGGTTCCCAAGTGGAGGGGACATGGCACATCATTTCTGGCCAAACAGGGAAGTACTAGGGTCAATCAGGAAGCAGAAGGAGTGAGGGGAGACCATGGGCAAAAGCCTTTATTGTGGTTTTCACAAGAAGGAATGGACAAGCCTTAGGATTGGCTAGTTTAAATAATTTTACTGGGCTCTGGGCTATAGGAGTGGTCCTCAGTTGTCTGGTACCTGGCTTTGGGGTGATTTAGGGCAGGGAGAATGTTGGCTTTGTGAGTGAGAGTTTGAGAAAGCATTTGGTTGGGGGTAGGGGCTATGGATTGGTTGGTTTGCATATGAAGGGTGTGCTTGAAGGCAAGTTGTTTACTATCTCCAGGAATTAGCCAGCTCCAGAAGGGGCACTCTGGCCAGGATTAGCAAGGCCCCAAGATGTCAAAGCATCATAAAATACAGATAATTAATTAATTAATACAAGGAAGAATTTTCTGTTCTTTCTTTATTGTAATAATAATCTTCATTGGGGGAGGGGGTGTGTACTTGTAAAACCGAATCCTTTCCTGGTGATAATTCCTGATGTAAAGATAGTTTCATAAAATGAGACTTGAGTTTATGAAGTCATTGTCTCTAAAACAGGGGACAAAGGACCCTCGGAAATCCAAAAATATATTCTTATGGGTCAAAGAGAACTTTTTCTTAACCATTAAAAGGGCTCCAAACTTAACTCTACCCCAACACCCCTCTTCAGCTGATGAACAGCAATTGTTACGTTTTAAAATTGTTTTTTATTTTATTTTTCTGGAAAAATAGAAAAATTCATGTACTTTTAATAAAACCATGCCATACTCACAAGTTTTAAAATGGATTAAAAAGAAACTGGCATGGAATGCAGAAAAACAAGCTCTAAGTGTAAAATTAAATATTCCAATCTAATTTGGTGTGCTTTCTTAAGAAAAGTTACAGCATGCTAAATATATCATCAAGACACTTGAAATTACACTTATTGATACTGTTCGAATCTTAAGAACTTAACCCACAAACAGTAGCAAGTAGCATGTGTCATTTCAAACATTTAAATTGTTTTTCAAAAGCTAATCTCTTAAAGACAATATATAGGGAATCAACAATGTAAGAAAGTCATCAACTCATTCTCCTTACCAAGTCGTTCCTTTCTTTTATCTACTCACAAAACTTTTTTTCTCTTCTTTTTTTATTTAAAGATTTTTATTCTTTTGTTTTGCATAAAAAGGAAAAAATAGTGTGATTTAATTGATATAGACTTAAGAAGTGCCAGCATATTGTCTTACTGAGACAAAACTTTTTATATACCGACCAGACTGTGTGCGTGTGTGTGCGCGCGCGCCGCGCGCGCGCATGCTTACACAAAGGGTTTGACTAAGATACTCTGAAATATTACTTTCAGGAATGCTTATGTAGGTCACTCAACTGATTCAAGAATCAAGTAATTTCGTCTGTGTGGTGGGGGTAGGGGTATCTTTCATCGAACCTCTGTGCCAAGACAAATAGGAGAAGAGAAGTCCACTCTCCTCGGAGGAGAATCTGGTGTACTATGAGGTTAAAAGCAGCATCGTTTTCATCAGTTTGCTACACACTGTTACTGCTCAATGAGCAGGTGAATATTTATAAAGTGGCGTTCTGCCTCAGCTGCACAGCATTTGAAGAGTTTTCTGGAAAAATCACATTTCCTCCCAAACTTTATTCGGGTCATTGAAGCTGAGGTTTCAGTGATACTTGAAATCTTTTCTGGGATGAAAAGTATAGAGAACTCCCCTAACAGAACCATAATAAAATCTGGAAATGACTTCTGGCTGGGGTAGAGTTTTCATGAGGGACTTAAAAAGCCTTAAGTGTGTTCTTAGCTGGCTATAAGGGAAGCCATGTGCACCCCAGCAAAACAGAGTGGTACACAATGAAACATTTCATAGCCCACAAACTGTCCAGTACTAATTTGGATAACAGGGGCACAGAGTTTATTTTTCCTTATTTTATGTATTTTTGTCTTGCTAAAACTCGACGGGCCTGCTGGGGCACCTCTACCCCCACTTTCAACATCCTTTCACCAGGTTTTCTCACATACCTTCCTCCTCAAACCCTTTATTTCTCTGACCCCTTGCCCACGTTCTTGCCATTTCTTTCTTCTCCTATTATCAGTCAATCAGTAATTAGATAAATATTTAATTCTATTGACTAAGTATTTACTAATATTTACTAGCTTACGTAAGTAAGAAACAAAGAAACCTGACATACAGTCCCTGACCTAAAGCAATATATAAATTTGAATCTTCTACTATTAGGAATAGACTCTCCTTTTTTCAATACCCATGAAGACTGCCCTTCTGAAGATTGGAGTTATTAGCCAAAGCATCAGCCAGTAGCTTGCCTGGGGTAACCCTGCAAGGTAGAAAAGCTACAAGGGTTGCCTCTGGTGACAGAAAGTCAAGAAGGACACAGAGGGTCACAAAGGCCAGAGGGTTGCATTCCCAGAAGGCAGTTGTGGGAACAGGAGCAGAAACACAGAGAGCCATTCAGAAACGAAGGAAATATTTTCCCTTGCCCACAGCTGAGTGTAGAATCGAAAATTAGAGAGAATTTGCAGAGATAGAGTCAGATATTCTATAAGTAGTACAGAGGAAAGGAGCTTCAATTTATTGAAACCATACAGTGTACCAGGCACTTACTATGTGCTTTACATACATAATCTCATTTAATCCTTTTAACAATCCTGTGGGCTAGCTATTACTAGTGCCATTCACCATATTGAAGAAATCGCCCAAGAAATGGCGAAAATGGTAGACTCGGGCTTTGCATCAAGGTACTTCTGAGCGCAGAGTCTGTGCACTTTCCATCATGTCTTGCTGATGACCCAGTTTGAGATTGATAGTGATGTGCTGCAGGTATTTATGTCTGCCTTTCAAGCCAGAGACTGTGCAGTTACGTCAACTTGCATAGCATCTTTCAGAGGAGTTTTGTGTGCACATGAATGTTTTATTGTTATTATTACGATAATTCTAGAGGAAAATACCTAGAGAATTTCAAATCACTCATGACATTTCTTGACATACACTGTCAGAATGATTTCTTTTATGAAAATATTGAATGCAGGCTCTGGAAATAAGAAAGGTTTTGCTACACATGCACTGTAGAATAATGCTCAAGCCAAAAAAAGAAAAATAGTGACCTCATTAACCCAGTTCCTTCCACATGAAATTCTCACAAACTGTCAGCATCCCACAGGATCCTACCCACATGGCAAAACCTAATGCAATTCTTTGAACAAAGACATCCATCTCGGTAAACTTCCATGTGGCTGTTGAAACCACCTTCAGGATAGAGAACTTTCTTTACGGGCTCTGTAATTAAATGTAAAGCTGTACAAGTCTTCTAGTGTACATGAGGAGAACCTTGAATGTAGTGTTTCAGGACCACACATGAGTAACGTGGGCATGATTCCACTCAGTAGGCAAAGCCATCTTTGGAAATCAGATGATACGTCTCTGTTATGCTGTCACGCAGTGTTGTGCTTTGCTTTTGGAAGGTGCTCAGAACAGTGCATGATGATGTTAAGCTAATGCTTGATGGTGAGCATTTGGAAGTAGGAGTCGTGGAAGGACTAGGATGGCGTTGATGGCCCAGCATCAATTCAGTTCACCATTTACTGGAGGACAAGTCAGTGTCCACTCTTACTGCTCATGGATGAGCGCAGGAAAGGAAAAGTGTTTTTGCATAATGTGTAGTTTTAGTCTAAGCAAACCACAGCCTTATCCAGAGGAAGAGGGATGGAGATAGGCCCAGAATCTCTCTTTTGGTTGCTTTGTGTTGGAGAATAAGGTCACCCATGCGTGACAGGACCTCTCCCAGACAGCTAAGCTCATGGGGATCCTCCATGGGTCTCTGAGGTGGAAAGAGATTTGTGAAGCTCCTCCTTCTTTGCGGCTTGCTCCAAGCTTTCCTTTGCTCTGTCAGGTGCAGCCAGAAGCCTGAACTAGAGATCTTAGCTGTTGGACCCTCTGCCCAGGGGGTGGCGTCGTATCCTCTCCATCTTTCCACGAGTCTTCCTAATCATCCTCTGTTGTCTTGGCTCTCTGCATATGGACCCCCTCATAGTAGTACAGAGAGTTTTCCTTTGGGTACTTTCTTAGTTCTTAGCCTGTGATTAGCAGTTTTAGTTCTGCCAGTATCTTGGGCAATAAAGAGAGGCATAATTATCATATATACCATATATCATATATATGTGTATCTGTGTGTATTTATTCAAATAGCATCCTATTGTATAATCTTTATGCACAGCAATCTTTACTCAAACATCCCCACAGCAATTCGACACCAGATGTAGGGTCATTTCAAATTTCTGTGAGGGAGAAGAAGGGTCTCCAATGAGTAAGTATGAATAAATGTGGTTCTCCAAACCCTTGTGCACCTTATGTAATATGCTTATTGTATTACTGGAACAAATTTTGAAGCACAGGCAAAGTACAGAGAATAATATAGCACACAAACAAGTATGCAGAACACATAATTGAGTTTTGCCATTTGCTTCAGATTTTTTTAAAAATGCAAGAACAAAATTACAGAGTTGAAAGTGTGTTTATATTCTTTCTCCAGTGCCATTTACCTTTCTCCTTTCACTATTCTGAATTTTGTATCCTACTGTCTTTCCAGTCTGTGTGCTTGTAATCCCATCACATATATATTCCTGGTGTATTTTGCATATATTCATATGTATGTTTACATAAATGGTATCATACCATTCACATAATTGTACAATTTGCTCTTTTATTTCAACATATCTCAGTATGTTTTTGGAGGAGAGGCAGTTCATTTATAGCAGCCATGTAGTGCTTCATTATATGAATATATCCCAATTTGATGAACATTAAGTTGTTACTAGTTTTTGCTATTATATTGGGTGGACCAAAAAGTTCGTTCGGGAACTTTTTGGCCAACCCAATAGTAATCCTACAACACACAACACATTTTTCTCCTGGAACTTAAGTGAAAGTTGCTCTGGGATACATACCTTCAAGTAGGATGCTAAGTTTGTATCTTTTCAACTTTAATATTAGTGCCAAATGCATTTGCTCCAATTTATACACTCAATCTCCTAGCTTGCCAGAGATCCATCAACCCTTGATATTTCTGACTTTTTATTTTTTTTGTTCTGATGGTGTGAAATAGAATCTAATCTTTGTCTTTATTTGCATTTTCTTGATTACTTAGGAGGTTGAACCTCTTTTTATATGTTTATTAACCATTTGTGTGCTCTCTTCCATGAGAATTGGCCTGGGCCATTTTTCTCAACTAAGGACTAACTCCTTGCCCATTTCACACTGTCTTCACACCAGATTTCTGGTTTCCTCTATTCCTCTTTTAGCTGTGCAGACTTGACATAGACTGTTATTTTACTGATTTCCATACTGTTCTGAAGTCTTTTTGTTTAACAGCTTTACTGAGGTATAATCTCCGTACTTAAAATCCACCCAATATTAGTATATGATTTTATGATTTATAGTAAAATTACTCAGTGGTACAAGCATTGTTATATAATCCAATCTTAGAACAATTCCATTATCCCCAGAAATTCTCCAGTGCACATTTTCAGTCCATCACCACACAAACCTCCAGCCCCAGGAAATACTCATCTGCTTTCTGTCTCTATGGTTGTATCTTTTCTAGAAATTTCATATAGATAGAATCATGAAATATGTACTCTTTTGTGTCTGGCTTCTATTACTTAGCATAATGTTTTTGCGGTTCATCCACATTTTTATATTTATCAACAGCTCATTAATTTATTCCCTTTTATTGCTGAGTAGTATACTACTGTCTGGATATACCACATTTCGTTTATCCATTCACCATTTGATGGACATTTGAGTTGTTTCTGCTTTGGGGCTATTATGAATAATGCTCTATAGACATTCACATATAAGTCTTTTTGTGGACATGTGTTTTCATTTCTCTTGGGTGGATACCTGGGAATGAAATTGCTGGGTTATATATCGGCAGGCAGACTCTCAACCACTGCGCCACCAGGGAAGCCCTGTATAAGTTTTTAATAAGCTGTCAAACTGTTTTCCAGAGTAGTTCTATCATTTTATGCTCCCATCAATAATGTATGAGCATGAGTTCCTCTACACTCTTGTCAGCAGTTTGTTTTGTCACTCTTTTTTTTATTGAAGTATAGTTTATTTGCAATGTTGTGTTAATTTCTGCTGTACAGCAAAGTGATTCAGTTATACATATATATACATCTTTTTTATATTCTTTTCCATATGAGTTATCACAGGATATTGAATATAGTTCCCTGTGCTATACAGTAGGACCTTGTTGTTTATCCATTCTATACATAATAGTTTGCATCTGCTAACCCCAAACTCCCATTCCATCTGTCCCCCAACCCCCTCTCCCCTTGGCAACCACAAGTCTGTTCTCTATGTCTGTGAGTCTGTTTCTGTTTTGTAGATAGGTTCATTTGTGTCATAGTTTAGATTCCACATATGTGATATCATATGGTATTTGTCTTTCTCCTTCTGACTTACTTCACTTAGTATGATAATCTCTAGTTGCATCCATGTTGCTGTAAATGGCATTTTTTCATTCTATTTCACAACTGAGTAATATTCCATTGTATATATGTGCTATATCTTTTTCATCCATTCATCTGTCGATGGACATTTACGTTGTTTCCATGTCTTGGCTATTATGAATAGTGCTTCTGTGAACAGAGGGGTGAATGTATCATTTTGAATTATAGTTTTGTCCATATATATGCCCAGTAGTGAGATTGCTGGATCATATGGCAACTCTATTTTTAGTTCTTTGAGGAACCTCCATACTGTTTTCCATAGTGGCTGCACCAACTTACATTCCCACCAACAGTGTAGGAGGGTTCCCTTTTCACCACATCCTCTCCAGCATTTGTTATTTGTAGACTTTTTAATGATGGCCCTTCTGACCAGTTTGAGGTGATACCTCATTGTAGTTTTTATTTGCATTTTTCTAATAATTAGCGATGCTGAGCATCCTTTCATGTGCCTGTTGGCCATCTGTATGTCTTCTTAGGAGAAATGTCTATTTAGGTCTCCTGCCCATTTTCTGATTGGGTTGTTTGTTTTTGTGTTGTTGAGTTGTATGAGATGTTTGTATATTTTGCAGATTAGGCCCTTGTTCGTCGCATCATTAGCAAATATTTTCTCCTAGTCTGTAGGTTGTCTTTTCGTTTTGTTTATGATTTCCTTTGCTTTACAAAAGCTTGTAAGTTTGATTAGGTTTATTTTTGCTTTTATTTCTATTGCCTTGGGAGACTATGTTTTGTCAATCATTTTGATCATAGCCATTCCAGTGGGTGTGAAGTGATATTGTGATTTTAGTTTGTGTTTTAATTGGTATTGCCCCAAAGACTAATAATGTTGATCTTTTCATATGCTTATTAGACATCTGTATATAATCTTTGGTGAAGTGTCTGTTCAAATATTTTTCTCACTTTTATTGGGTTGTTTGTCTTTTATTATGGAGATATAAGAGTTCTTTATATATCCTGGATGCAAGTTATTTATCAGACATGTGATCTGACAATTTTTTCCTCAAGTCTGTGGCTTTATTTTTATTTGAAGAGCAAAAGTTTTTAATTTTGATGAAGTCTAATTTATCATTTTTAAAAATGTTTTCATGATTTTTCTGTTATAGCTAAGAAATCTTTACCTTAGTCAGGGTCACTAAGACTTCTAGAAGTTTTACAGTTTTAGCTCTGACATTTTAATTTCTGATCTATTTTGAGATGATTCTTGTATATTGTGGGGGCAAGGATTTAAGTTCTTTTTTAAATTGGCATATGTATATCCAATACTACAGTAATATTTGTTGAAAGGCTATCCTTTCCTGTTGGATTGCTTTGGCATCTTAGTTGAAAATCAATTTTTCATAAATGTTTGGATCTATTTCTAGACCCTCTATTTGTCTATCCCCATACCAGTACCATATATATAGTAAGGTTTGAAAGCAGGTTAAAGTCTTTCAACTTGATTATTTCATTTCAAAACTGTTTTGGCTATTCCAGATTGCTTGCATTTGCATACACATTTTATGATCAGCTTGTCAATTTCTACTAAAATCAAAAACCTGCTGGAATTTTGATGTTAATTTTGTTGTTAATTTTGTTGAATCAGTAGATCAATTTGGGGATACTTGACGTCTTAAGAACATTGAGTTTTATAATCAATGAATATGGTACATCTCTCCATTTACTTAGGCCTTCCTTAATTTTTTCCTCTTATTGAGATGTTATTGACATATATTTAAGTTTAAGGTATACAATGTGATGATTTGAATCAAGTATATATTGCACAATGATTACCACAGTAAGATTAGTTAACACCTCTGTCTCCTCACATAATTGCCTGTGTGTGTGTGTGTGTGTGTGTGTGTGTGTATGTGTGTGTCTAGTAATAACATTTAAGATCTACTGTCTTAACAACCTTCAAGTATAAAATATAGTATTTTTAATTATAGTCACCATGCTGTGCATTAAATCCCCAGAACTTATTCATCTTATAACTGGGAGTTTATACCCTTTGACCAACATCTTCCCATTTTCCCCATCCCCCAGCCCCTGGCAACCACCATTCTACTCTCTGTTTTCTATGAATTCAGCTTTTTTAGATTCTGCTTATTAGTGAGAACATACAGTATTTGTTTTACTCTGTCTGACTTACTTCATTTAGCATAATGCCCTCAAGGTCCATCCATGTTATTGCAAAAGGCAAAATTTCCTTCTTTTAATGGCTGAATAATATTCCATTATGTATATAAAATATCTTCTTTATCCATTCATCTGTTGTCAGATACTTAAGTTGTTTCCATGTCTTGCCTATTGTGAATAATGCTCCAGTGAACATGGAGGTTCAGATATCTATTTACAACACTGATTTCATTTCTCCCATATATGTACCCAGAAGTAAGATTTCTGGATCATATGGTAGTTCTATTTTTAAATTTTTGAGGAACCTCCATACTGTTTTCTATAGTGGCTGTAACAATTTACATTACCAACAATGGTGCACAAGGGGTCCCTTTCCTCCATGGCCTCACCAACACTTGCTTTCTCTTGTCTTTTGATAATAGGCACTCTAGCAGGTGTGAGGTGATATCTCATTGTGGTTTTGATTTATATTTCTCTAATGATTAAGATGTCAAACATCTTTTCATGTACCTGTTTAGGCCTTCTTTAATTAATCCCAGCAATGTTTTGTAGTTTTTAGTGTACAGGTGTTTTACTTTGCTATAGGTTGAATGCTTATGTCCCCCTCAAGATTCATATGCTGAAATTTTAACCCCCAAGGTACATTTAAGAGGTGATTACGTCTTAAGGGAGAGCACTCATGAATGAGATTAGTGCCCTTATAAAAGAGGCAGAGAGATCACTTGCCCCTTCTGCCATGTGAGGACGCAGCAAAAAGATGGCACTCTGTGAATCAGAAAGTGGACGCTCACCAGACACTAAATCTGCCAGTGTCTTGATCTTGGACTTCCCAGCCTCCAGAACTGTGAGAAATAAATTTCTGTTGTTTATAAGCCACCAATATATGGTATTTCGTTAGAGCAGCCGAAACAAAGATATACTTCTTTCATTAAAATTATTCCTGAATATTTATTTTTTAATACTATTGCAAATGGAACTCTTTTTAAATTTTATCTTTTAATTCTTCTTTGCTAGAATATGGAAATGCAATTGATTTAATCTTGAATCCTGTGACCTTGCTAAACTTTCTTACTAGTTCTACTAGTTTTTTATGTTCCTTAGGATTTTCTACATACATAATTATTTCATCTGTGAATAAAAATAATTTTCCTTCCTTTCTTCTTCCCTACGTGCTTTTATTATCTATTCTCATGCCTTACTGCAGTGGCTAGAATCTCCAGTGTAATGTAGAAGTAGGGACATATTTATCTTTGCCTTATCTCTGATCTTGATACCATTACCATTAGTAAGATTTTAGTGCTAAGTGTTTCATAGATGCCTTTTTATCAGGATGAGGAAATTTCCTTTTACTCCTAGTTTGTTGAGTGTTTTTATCATGATGGGTGTTAGATTCTATCAAATGTTTTTTCTTCATTTCTTGAGATGATCATTTTTTTGTTTCTTTATTCTATTAAGATGGTGTCTTATATTAATTGATTTTCAGATGTTGTATCAACCTTGCATTCTGTAAACCCCACTCAATTTTAATATGTAATGCTTTAATATGCTGCTGAATTCAGTTTCCTAATATTTTGCTAAGGATTTTTTGTATCTATATTTATGAGAAATATTTGTCTGTAGTTTTCTTTTTTTGTGATATGTGTTACTGGACTTATGAGTTGGAAAGTATTTCCCTCTCCTCTGTTTTCTGAAAGAGTTTGTGTAGAATTGGAATTATTTTTTTTCCTTAAATATTTGATAAAATTTACCAGTGAAGCCTTCTGTGCTTGGGGAAAATTTAAATTATTAACTTAATATCTTTACTTTTTGTTCCAGAAATTTGTCCATTTCAATAAGTTGTCTAGGGCTTCCCTGGTGGCGCAGTGGTTGAGAGTCCGCCTGCTGATGCAGGGGACACGGGTTCGTGCCCCGGTCCAGGAAGATCCCACATGCCGCAGAGCGGCTAGGCCCATGAGCCATGGCCACTCAGCCTGCACGTCCACTCTGCAATGGGAGAGGTCACAACAGTGAGAGGCCTGCTTACAGCAAAGAAAAAAAGAAAACAAAAAAAAAACCAAGTTGTCTAATTTGTTGGCATGAAGTTGATCATAGTACTACCTTTTAATCTTTTAAATTTATGTACTTCTGTAGTGAATTCCTCTCTTTCATTTCTGATTTTGATAATTTTTATCTTTTCTGGTTTTTTCTTGGTTAGTGTAGCTATATTTTTTGTCTTTTCAAAGAACAAACTTTTGGTTCTGTTGACTTTCTGTATTGTTTTTCTGGTTTTATTTTTTGTTTTGTTTTGTTTTTGCGGTATGCGGGCCTCTCACTGTTGTGGCCTCTCCCATTGCGGAGCACAAGCTCCGGAAGCGCAGGCTCAGTGGCCATGGCTCACGGGCCCAGCTGCTCTGCGGCACGTGGGATCTTCCCAGACCAGGGCACGAACCCATGTCCTCTGCATTGGCAGGCGGACTCCCAACCACTGCGCCACCAGGGAAGCCCCTGTTTTGTATTTATTGATTTCTGCTCTTACTTTTATTACCTTCTATCTTCTTACTTTGGATTTCAACTCTAGGTGTTTATTCCTGTTTCTCTGTAGCTTAGTGGCTAGCCACTGATTTCGGCAAAGTTATGCTGAAACATCTCAAACCTATAAGATTTTCACCTTCTGCTGATTGATTTCTGTGTGGGTTGGGAGATACATTCAAATTTGCTACTAATTTTCAATTCTCCCTTGGTTTTTACCCTTTACTTAATTTTCTTGGGTTTCCTCTGTGCCTGTGTGTAGTTTCTTAGATATCCAGATATGTGGAGATCTTATCTCAACCCTTTTATAGCTCTGTCATTTCCAGGATCTCACTGTTAAATTTTTGGCTTGTTACTCACCCGACCCAGGACTTCGTCCTCAAGCTGAGAATGCTGTAGATTCTCATTTGTTTTCTATCAAATTTGTTAGTTGTAGCTGATGGAACCATGATTAAACCATACCCATCCCCAACTGAATCTTCATCCTCTAGTAGCAGAGCTGTTGGTTTTCACGGCCAGCTGCATGCTGGTAAAATTAAGTTCTTACCAATGAAGCTGGGAACAGTGTATATAAGCAGACCCAGGAATGAAAGCCATAGACTCCTGCTGTGCTTACCTGAAGCTCAAGCAATTTCTCAAGAATAAATGCTTCTCAAATTGTTTTCTACCTTTGGCCAGTTCCAAAGCTCTAAAATGGTTGTTTTTGACACTTCCGTTCAGTTTTACTCTTGTCCTTTGCTGAGAGGATTCAGCAATGTCTTAATGCCTTCACACCATAACCTGAAGTGTTTCCCCTGTTTTCTTTCTAGTGAAATTTTTTTTTTTTTTTTTTTTTTTTTGCGCAGTACGAGGGCCTCTCACTGCTGTGGCCTCTCCCGTTGCGGAGCACAGGCTCCGGATGCGCAGGCTCAGCGGCCATGGCTCATGGGCCCAGCCGCTCCGTGGCATATGGGATCTTCCCGGACCGGGGCACGAACCCACGTCCCCTGCATCGGCAGGCAGACTCTCAACCACCGCGCCACCAGGGAAGCCCCTCTAGTGAAATTCTTAAGGTTTCTCATAGTCTCTCTTTTGCCTTCTGGTGCCAGAAATATCAGAAAACTCTGGATCTCATCTCCTGGCTTGACCATATTCCAGGATGCTCTTGGTCGGGCAATTCATTCCCTTGAACAGAACTTCCATCTGACTATCCTCATCCTCATCGTGGAGCCTGGAAGCTTAGTTCTAACATAGTGAAATTTTCCCTGCATAGAGTAAGTTTTCACATGCCAAATCTTCCGCATGATAATGAGATTATTTGTATATCCAATTAGTAAAAAATTTTATTTTACTGGAAACAACCTAAAATTTGGAACAATTGCATTAAGACTGGAAATCTGGCAATCCTAGGTATGAACAGGAGACAGTTTACTTAGATTATGAAGAGGACATAAAATTTGAGGTTGAGCAATTTACAAAAACTTTTAAATGTTGAGTGCTAGTTAAGTGTAGGTTGTAAGGTCTTTTATTGCAAACCTCAACTCACAAGGCAAGAAGGTATCCACTGTGTCTAGCAAGGGTGTGGCATGAGTCCCAAGCAGTCTAGGCGGATAATGTTTACTGTTGTCCTTAAGCAAATTAGAAAAGAACTGAGACCAGAAAAGTTATCTTAAAGGTGGTTGCTGTAGAATAGGAGGGGGCTTTGAAACCATTTGTAAATTGTTGTGTCATGGTGGGTTTTACCAGTGAACGATAATCCCAATTTAAGAGAGGCAATATTGTATGGTAGTTTTACAGCATATTCTTTGGAGTCAAACGCATTTAACTATAGTAGGGAACCAGAAAGATCCCCTGACTAGATTTTCCTGCTCAAACCATCTTTAGAAAACTGATATTTTTGTGCAGGGCATCTGGTAACCCCATTCACAGAGATCTATTTTTACCTGCAATTCACAACTGAGGGGAACTTTAGGTCTGACAAATTTTAAAATTCCAAGGACCACAAAATGCTAAGGATTCCCTTTTTTGAGGGTGTGGGAGTAGTATCCTGGCAGTAACAAGAGTGTGGGTAACCCCCTCTCAATTCCCCCAGTCTTGTGGATCCCACCAGGCTGCTACTAAAATCAGAAGCAAGGTTTGTCTGGGCTAGCTTGGGGTTCTAGGCCAGGTCAGAGGTACTTAGGGTCTTTCGTAGGATGAGTGATATGGGAGTGGAGAGATGGGGAAGCTTCCAAGACTGGGGAGAAGAGCTATTTTTAAAATGTTTCTTAAAGGCATTCTTTAAAAACAAACAAAAATAAAAGAGGAAGAGGAATGAATTGGGAGTTTGGGATTGACATATACACTCTACTATATTTAAAATAGATAACCAACAAGGACCTACTGTATAGCACAGGGAACTCTACTCAGTATTCTTTAATAACCTAAAGGGGAAAATAATTTGAAAAAGAATAGGTATATGTATATGTATAACTGAATCACTTTGCTGTACAACTGAAACTAACACAACATTGTAAATCAGCTATACTCCAATATTAAATAAAACTTTAGAAATAAACCCCTCTATGTTATAACTATAAAACCTTATTAAAAATTATCTTGACAAATTTTCAGGTCAGTTTGAACCCTTTGAGATAGGTCATGTGGCTGGTGCTACCTGTTCACAGGAGCACAAGAGGCCTATAATTCAAAAGAGTATGCACTGAATACCTAGAATTTTTGAATCTTTTCAGCACTTTGCTAAATGTCATTAATACTATACTACAGAAGTTCTCTTTGTCTTTTTGACATCAGCATTCAAAGGAAACTGTATTGCAAATATAATGTACCTCATTTTCTTGCTACTTGAGATACCCATTTTTACATTCTGAAATTGAGATACATTTTTCAATCAACCTATTCATTTAATGTGGTAGTATTCCTTATTTCTTTGAAAAACTCTTATTAAATCCAAGGTATATCTTACAATCTATGAGGTTTTAGAATAGAAGAGACAGTGAAAGTGTTAAGAGCATGCACTCTGGTTAGACAAGAACAACATTTGAATTCTTGCTTCATAAACTACTGGTTCTGTGACCTTGGACAAGATACTTAATTTTTCTAAGCCTGAGCTTTCTTGTTTGCAAAATGGGGATAATAATACCTATTTTGAGAATTAAATGAGATAATATACATCAACTAGGAGTGAATGGTCAATTAGTATAAGCTATCATCATGATATATTCATTTTCCTTCCTGTTTTATCCTTGGATGGCAAGTATTATCTGGTTTATACTCCAGAAATCAGGCTGAGGGAAAATTTATCAAACCACTAGTATGTATGGAGGATCTCTTATGTATTCAGAACCATACGAGGCACTTTGCAGAAAGTTATAGAATCATGGTATGGTCTCTGCCCTCAGGGTTCTTATAACCTTGTTGAGGACAAAAGATAAACTCAGATCAGAGAATATATTTTTTAATAATTGGTACTTATATAATTTAACATCTAGTTATGTAAATCAGAATAAAAGTGACTCAGCACTGCTTAAAGGAAGGGACTTCAATTCATGGGAATAACATGGATCCTAGAGTCAGTTCAGGGTTCAAATCCTGATTCTATCAGTTACTAGCTATGTAACCTTGGGAAAGTTATCTAACTTCCTTGAGCCTCCATTTTCTTGTTGATAAAATGAGGGCAACCATATCTATGTTACAGGATTGCTATGGGAAGTAAATATAAAGTCCATGGCCTCTATCTGGCACTTAATATGTAGTAGTGATTATTTGATACATGTTTGTTTCCTCTACAGCACAGCACCTAACTCAGCGATCTATACAGAAATATGTAATCAGCAAATGTTTACTGAACTGAAAAATTAGCATTTGTTCAGTATTTTCTTCTTCAGGCTGTTTTATTCACTGCTGTAATACATAGGCTCATGGTGATCATCCAGGTGAAGTAAATTGGTGGACAATTTTTGGGCTGTTATATTTTCAGAACCCATCTATGATCTGGAAAAGATTCATGAATTCAAATTAAGTAAAAGGTCATTGTCTTCACCATCTCACTGATGAATATTCTAGCACTCAATTCTGGCAGGAAATGGTATAAATTTCCTCCTTGATATTTACCGTACTGTATGTGTGTTATCTTATCCAGAATACTCTATACAGGCAAATGGATAGCTTTCCATATTAGATGTTCTTGAGAAAAATAGCAAATTACAAAGTTACTCAGTCAGTTTTCCCATTAAGGAGATTGCTTTCTGGTTAGCTTGTCAAGGGAACATTTGCTTAACAACAACAACAACAAAAAGCCTCCCTATGAACTGAAAAATATCCTAGGCTTAATCTTGCACTAATTACAGCTGGATTTTCTTAATTCATTTCAAAAATATGTGTAAACTCCCACAATGTGCAAGGAGTTGTAGTAGGGGATATGGGGGGAAAACATATATGGGAGGTATTCTCTACTTTCAAAGGGTTTTGTAGCAGAGAGAGGTACAAAAACAACTATAACATGAGGCAACATATTATTACGTGGCTTAAGAGAGGTGCAACATACATTAGGAACATGAAAGATGGGGAGATTGATTTAGGAACTATGAAAACTCCAGGAGGATATGGGACCTAACTTCAATTCCTGAAACAAGCTGAGACCTTCTTAAGCTCTGTTGGCTACTGAAGCCAGTAAGTTTTATCGAAATCTTACATCCACTTTGGGCAGAACTATTTGTACTTTTGTGACTGCAAACACGGCTGATCCCCAGCTTTGACATACAACTTCAACAAACACCTACTTTCTTTCTTAAGCTTTCCCCTTTCCTCCCTTCCACAGGTTGGCACTCTTTAGGTGACCAACCCTAAATATCCCAGCTTTCTTTGCTCCTGATTGAAGTCAAAATCTATTATGTGGAGTTTGTATTTTCTAAGGGTATCGAGTTACAAATTGGCTCTCTATTCTTCACAACCTATTTTGCCTCATAAAAATATCAAATTTATCAATAAAACACATTTCAAAAAGAAAACGCAAATACATGTTAATTTGAAATATAAATATTTATAAGATATGTAAAATGAAGCACTTATAAAAGCTGTATTTTAAATACTCTTTTGGAGGATTTTTTCTGGGAAATAGGTAAGTTAAGCCTTCTTAAAATAAATAGTTAATGAAGTTTGGATTAAAGACCACTTCTTTTTTATTTCTTGGTAAATCTCCTTCCAGTAAGCATAAGCATTCATAATTAGGGTCATCTGTCTCAAATTTTTTTCTCTGCTGATTTGTTGTGGATAAATGCTTCTAAAAATCTCTGAAAGGCAAATGCTAGTGGGAGGCAGTTTCCATGGTGACTTCAGAGTTTGCATTGTTGTTTTTAGACATCATAAATATGGGGGTTGTTTTTGCTTGTTACTGTGCAGATCTTACTCATGGTAAGAAAGGGTACAAGATGAGGAGGGTGTGGCCAGTCCAGTGGTCTGGGCCTCCTGTGGTGTATGCTTAGAATCTTTGTGTCTCTCATGTCTATGTGTCTGTTTCATTTGATGCTGAATCTGATCTGAGGTGGACACGGAACTCCGATACCCAGATGAGTACACCAGAGAGCTATGCAGGCAGCATGCACAAAGGGGTTGGGGGAAGGGTTTCCATAACAAGTGAATGAAAGTTGATGAATGTATCTTAATAAAGCAGAAAATACAGTACTTTTTCCCCTGACAAACTCATTCTCTCTCTAAGAAAAACTATTTTAAAGTTTAAAGTAAGAGGCGAAAACAGAGCCATGTCTTACTGCAAAGTCAAATTCATTTCCCTTTACCATCATAATGGACATATTTATAAAACATTAATATTAGGAGAATGAGAGTCTGTACATTACACAACATTTGTAATAACTTCATTTACATTAAGACAGGTATTTCCAGATAATATACCCTTATGGAATTTGGAACTCTATTTTTTTCCTTCAAAAGTCACATTACAACTTATGTAGTAAAGAATTCAACCTTGCCCAAAGAGAGGTCTGCCCCTTGTCCTATGTTCCTGGGAAGTAATTTCTAAGCCCCTGGAATGTCTTGCCTTGATAAAACTGTCTTTGTTTATCTGGGGGCTATGAGGCTGCTTCAGATAGTCTAACAATGTGATTTAGGGTGGGGCCTTTGGGTCATGTATCAGTTTGACCAATTGAAGGGTTGGAGACTGAGGTCAGTAGAAAACCAGATCTATGTGACTGAGCTCCAATAAAGACCCTGAACGTGAAGGCTCAGGTCATTGTTATCAGGAAAGTGAGCACCGGGAGAGGACAAGCAGAAGCTCTGCATGTAGAACTTTCCTGAACTCTGCCCCTTGCGTCTCTTCCCTTGGCTGGTTTTAATCTATATCCTTTCACTATAATAAACTGTGAGGATAACAGCTTTCAGTGAATTCTGTGAGTCCTATTAGCTAATTATCAAACCCAAGGGTGGCTTGGGGGGCCCTTGAACTAGCAATCAGTGTCAGAAGTGAGGGTGGTCTTGGAGACTGCTCCCTAACTTGGCACAACTCTAGAAGAAGTTCTTTTGGAGAAGTTGATGAGGTTCCCTCCTGTCACAAATTGGGTTCCCCAGGAAACAGATCTTGAGACTCTGAGATCTGTGTGCAGGAGATTTATTGGGGAATGTTCTAGGAACAACCCCTGTGAAAGAGCAAGGGAAACAGGATTGGACAGAGGGAATGTCACAACAGGAGGTCTCAGCTGCTCCCTTGGGAAGTTCTGGAGCTGGGATGGGCTTTCAGAGTTGGCATGAACTGAGGCAAATAGACTGGGCCTTTATACGAACCCTCTTCACCTCCTCCACTCGCAACCAATTATTACATATAGGTTATACCCAGGGAGGGTGTGTAACCTTTGCTGAGACAGCAACCATGGCGAGAGACTCAGCTGTGAGTCATCATCAGCCAACACTCCTAGTGGCTGGAGAAATGAGTGCCTTAGGCATAAAGAGAAGATCTAGACGTGGCACCAGATTCTCCTCTATACCTCCCTTTTTAATTTTCTCTGGGTTCTACTGAGTGGCTATCAGGGCCAGGGACAACTTAAGTGCCTCTCATTTTGTGAGATGAAGATCACAGAACAGGGTGTAGGTGAAAGTCTTCTTTGGGAAACCTCATGTAGAATTACATGTTCCTACAAAATAAAATACTTGGGGAGAGACTGTTTCAATTCACCTCTCTGCCATTACATGATAGAGAGGAAAGAGGTGATGGGGAGCAAAGACAAAGAAACAAAGAACATAAAGAAACAAATTCCAACTGAAGCGCAATCACAAATAAATACAAGACATCATTAAAATTACCATGTGTGTTTGTGGAGAAAATAGTTTGGGATTTTAGAAAAGTTCAAAAAAAAATGGTTCTGAAGAACCTAGGGGCAGGACAGGAATAAAGAGGCAGACATAGAGAATGGACTTGAGGACACGGGGAGGGGGAAGGGTAAGCTGGGACGAAGTGAGAGAGTGGCATGGACATGTATACACTACCAAACGTAAAATAGATAGCTAGTGGGAAGCAGCCGCATAGCACAGGGAGATCAGCTTGGTGCTTTGTGTCCACCTAGAGGGGTGGGATGGGGAGCGTGGGAGGGAGATGCAAGAGGGAGGAGGTAAAGGAATATATGTTTATGTGTAGCTGATTCACTTTGTTATACAGCAGAAGCTAACACACCAGTGTAAAGAAATTATACTCCAATAAAGATGTTAAAAAAAAAAGTTCAAGTGTAGCAGATGCTGCCAGTGCCTTACCCATGTCCCTGTGTCTATCCTGGAGAGTTCCCTACATACAGTTTCCTGTGCCTCAACCGAGGGTGTTTGACTACTTTGACCAGAACCTGAGACAGTCCAGAAGTACCACAGTGTCAGTGCCACAGGGGTGCCCCTCAATTGATGTGGGGTGGAAGTTAGTGGGTACATACCCCAGCTTCCTTGATCCTCAAAGGGGTATTTCTGAAGCCTGTTCTAAACTGTGATGTTCAATGCAGTAGCCACCAGCCACATGTGGCTCTTGAGCATTTTAAACTGCAGCTAGTCTGATTTGAGATGTGCTGTAAGTATAAAATACATGCTGGATATCAAAGTCTTAGTATGATAAAAGACTATCAAATATCTCATTGATATTTTTCTATTGATCACACATTGAAATGATAATATTTAGATATATTGTGATAAATGAACTGTATTATTATCATTCTTCTTACCTGTTCCTTTTTAGTTTTTTTAATGTGGCTATTAGAACATTTTAAATTACATATGTGGCTGGCATTTTATTTCTATTTTACAGCAATTTTCTAGTCTCAGAAAATCCCCAGAGAATTGAAGCCCAGCTGCCCATAGGTATAATCAGCTCATTAGCAAACCCTTTGTGGGTTTCTCCCTTCCCTGTCTTACTCCCTCATTCTCTCATCATGCTTCCTGGGATCACCTCCCAAATAAACTACGGGTGCCCAAGCCCTTGTTTCAGGGTCTGCTTTGAGTAGGTGCATGGGTAGGGGTCGAGGGGCAAACTAGAGACATTAGATGAGCTATTCTTTTATGACCTGAACCCAGAAGGTTCCTGGTGCTATTAGAGTTATGATCCCCTCCTCCCATCAAAAATTTCTGTTGACCCTTTAATACACCTAAGAAAAAGTTCATACTTTAGCATGGCATATGAGATCCCTCACCATCTGCCCAAGATATACCTCACCTTGAAACTCACAGACTTGTTACACTGCATGTTTGTTATATTTCCTTACTCATATATTCTTTTCTCCAAACCTGAAATTTGATTTCCCTTTCTTTCCTCTCTCTCTCTGGCAAATTCTCATCCATATTTGAGCTCAGTTGTCAACAATTATGTTAGATATTCCCTAGAGTATCTAATCTCTTGGAATCTTACCTCTTGGTAATTCCACAATTCCCTTTTCCATATATTAAAGTGTTACAAGCCATATTATAATTACCTCCTTTTGTCTATCTCCTACATTGTAATTACTATGTGCTAAGAGCACTCTGTTTCTCCAGTAGCAAGCATAAAAGCTGACTGTGAAATGTGGACTGAAGAGTCTTAGGGGCCTTAGAACAGGACTTCTCAAAGGTTTCCATTTAAGAAGCCATGACTGGAAGGGATGATAGGATGTGAGGGGAGAAGTGAATAGCAGGAGAGTATTCACTATGAGACAAACTCATGGCAGTAAGTAAGATTTCATAGCTAATCTAAAAAATCCATATGGATTTTGTATTTTACTCTATAATCTGTCTCTGTATTTTAGTATTAAAATGTGTTAAACTGATGCTAGGGAAACAAAACACACAAATTCTTTCCCACTTGTCTCATTAGCTAATAGGCAAGATGCTTTGGAGTTGAATTTATTAATTAAAAAATACTGTACTGGGGCTTCCCTGGTGGTGCAGTGGTTGAGAGTCCACCTGCCGATGCAGGGGACGCGGGTTCGTGCCCCGGTCCGGGAAGATCCCACATGCCGCGGAGCGGCTGGGCCCGTGAGCCATGTGAGCCATAGCCGCTGAGCCTGCGCGTCCGGAGCCTGTGCTCCGCAGCGGAAGAGGCCACAACAGTGAGAGGTCCGCGTAACGCAAAAACAAAAAACAAACAAACAAACAAAAAATACTGTACTGAACTGAAGCAAGCAAAAATTACCTGGAAGATTCAGTATTAGGCAAATCCCTGCAATGTCTAGAAAACCACGATATATTGAAAGCCCAGATGCACGTAAAACCACGGATATAAATGGCAACAGCTTTTTTCTTGTCTTTCCTTTCCCTTTTTGTTTTCATTTTCGTTTTCATTTTCCTTTTCTCTTCTCTTCTTTCCAAGCTTCTATGCTTTCTTCAATGTGTGTTCTTGGTGCCTTTGTCAAAGATTAATTGACGATATATGTGTGGGCTTATTTCTGGACTCTCAATTCTGTTCCACTTGTCTATGCGTCTGTCTTTATGCCAGTACCATACTGTTTTGATCACTATAGTTTTGAAATACAGTTTGATATCAGGAACTGTGATGCCTCCAGCTTTGTTCTTTCAGGGGGTTGTTGCGGCTATTTGGGATCCTTTGTGGATCCATACACATATTAATCTGGCAGCATGCAGTTGCACAGATGCAGGGACTGGCTATAGGCACACACAGAGGTGTAGGTCAGTGACAGGAGTCAGAACTGGATCCAAGCCTACAAACAGCTGTGCAGGCCTTGGCTGTTGGTGTGTACTTGTGTGGCTACAGAGGCTCCCCATGTGCATATGCCCAGTGGTGGAGGCTTCTGATGCAAGATGGTGATGGTGGCATGCAGGTGCACAACTGCAGAGGCTAGCTGCACACACATACAGCAATGCAAGCCAATGACAGGATTCAGGGCTGGATCCAGGCCCACAAGCCTCTGTGGGGACCTTGGCTGTCTGCATGCACACGCAACTGCAGAGGCTGGGGCTGGCTGCCACTGTGGATCCCTGGCCCTGGTGGGGAGGGGGGGCAGAGGGAGTGGGAAGGAACCCAGACAACAGGCATCTGCAACCACGATAACTTGTGGGGCAAAAACCTCAGCAGTAAATTCTGCAGGGGGTCTGTGGTGGCTTTATTTTTTTTTTTTTTCCCATCTCTGCTCTAACACTCAGCACTTTCTACTCCATCGTCTTCCTTATCACTGCTTTTTGCACTATGTTGGTCAGTGCATTTCCCACAGTGTGAACACTGTAAATATTTGTTCAATATGGTTACTTCATGAAAGTGCCTGTTTTAAAATGAGTGTGCTAATATAGTAATGGAGAGAAGTGAGTTTTTAACTTTATTATGACTGAGTTATGGTATTTTTTTAAAATATGGAAAATAAAAAATGCAAAATGTCAAGATCCTTTTATAAAGTGGGGTGCTGGCCTTTCTCCCCTTTTTTTCCCTATAACTGCCTAACAAAATTTGTTTCCAAATTAAGCCAGCAGTAGATTCTTCAGCATTATCACTCAGTGGTAATTTTCTGAGACTTTGGTTTTTCAACCTCATGTTATAAAATGTGGTGCTTTTCTGTTCAATTCAAGATACCAATTACTCTGGCTGCTTTGAAAGGCATCACAGCAGTATCTCCTCAGTTAGCTCAGTGCATTGAAGTGTGTATAACATCACTAGGCAGAAATAGTCTCTTGTTCCTTCTACTCCAGGCAAATCTGAAAAACGTCTGTGGGGAATTGGATAAACATAGCACAGGCACAAGGGAAGGGGTCTTCTTAACTGCATTTTTAAAAACTGGATTACCCTAATATTCAATCTGGGATCTGGTAAGTTCTCAGCTCCTTCATCACCACTACCCAGATCTAAGGTACTATCATCTCTTACTTGAAATCCTGCTGACTCCACCTCCCCGCCTCCCCCCGCCCCATAGTTTATTATCCACATAGAAGCCACCTGATCTGATAATGTCATTTGGCTCAAAATCCTCCAGTGGTTTTCCATCTCACTCAAAGTAAAATCCAAGTTCCCATTACATGATCTAATCCCCTGATAACTCTTTGACCTTATTTCCTACCACTCCAGCTCTTCATTCCTGACGTATTGGTAGTTTTGCTATTTCTTGAAATCATCATACACACTCCTATCTCGGGGCCTTTGCAGCGTCAGTTCCCTCTTCCAGGAAAACTTTTCCCTTAAATACCCACTTACTTCAGTCTGCATTGTCTTTTGATGTCTGTTCAAATGTTACTTTATCTAATAGGACTCTCCTTTCTGATAACAAAAGAATATTCTCTATATCCTTACCACACATTATTCTACATCTGCATTGCAGTATTTGTCATTACCTGGCTGTATATATTTATATTTATACTTAATCCTTGTTTATTTGCATATTGTCTTTCTCCCCTGACTAGAATGTCAGTTCCATGAGGGCAGGGACTTTGTCTGATTTGCTCTCTCCTGTATCTTTTAGGACCACACCTGGTGTATAGGAAGGTCTTGGGCAAACACTTGTTAAATGGTTGACTCCAGGTGCTATAACTACTCCTGACTAACAGAATTAGCCTCAGGCTCACATAAACATACACTAGGCTCTATTTTCCTTTGTATTAATACCTAGTGATGTCTAATATGGTCCTTTCATTCCTCTCCAGGACTGAGTAAACTTCTCATGGGCAGGAACTAGGTTCTGAGTCACTGGATGATGTTTAAAGGGCTAGGACCAGAGGGGAAGGATGATCTTGTAGGTGTTACTGAGTGATTAAAAAGGCAGAGTAGGAAATTCCCTGGTGGTCCAGTGGTTAGGATTACGTGCTTTCACTGCTGAGGGCCCGGGTTCGATACCTGGGCAGGGGAATTAAGGTCCCACAGGCTGCACAGCCAAAAAAAAAGGGGGGAGCAGAGTAGTAATGGACCTCTACAGCACTTTTCCATCCCACATGACCCACATTTCTGCCCAACATGATGGCAACTAAGAGGAATGCTGGTAACCTGTATTGTTTTTTGTTTTTTGTATTTTAAACTGCTGGATTTCTAAAGCCAGAGAATTCCAGTGGCAAATTCCTTATTGTGTGATTTACTAGCAAGTCTGTTTTGACAGCTATTTCTCCACAAAGAAGAGTAGGTAATGGAGAGTGGAAAGAAGACCGGTAAATTCTTTTTTTGAAAGCTAGATCAAAACTCTTTCAGGGATGTGAAAGGTAGTCAAGCATTCTTTAATCTGCTGGCAACAGTAAAAATCTTTGGAATTTTTAAACTGATCTGACCAAATCTTCAGGAGAGTTGGCACTATTAATACTAAGGATGGTATCATACTAAGGAAAGTTGAGGAGATTTTTTTTTAAGTTATATGTTTCTTTCCCAAGATGTTTTAGTAGCTGCAAATCTATACATCAGCATACATGATAAAGGTCTTTTCTCCACTTTTTTACCAGACTAGGCCAATGGCAATAAGGTGTGGATATCCAGGAGGTTCACCCAATTTAAGGTTTTGTGTATTACTATTGAGTGACACAGTTGTAATGCTACAAGAACAATCAATAGGTGTAGTGTTTCAATGTCTCTACTTAAAGGAAACACTGAAAACCATGGTGACTTGTACAATAAAAAAAAAAAAAACTTTGTAAGCTTCCTCCCAAAATGCCCTGTTTGCACCAACATGGTTAATGGGAACAGAGAAACATTAAATAAGGACTCCAGGTGTTGTCTCATGGGATTGGTAATTAATTCATGCAATAAAGCACTAACTTAACTTTTCATGGCTAATTATGATACTGAAACACCAATGAAGTCTAGTAAAACTTCAAATCTTTTAAGTTACTACCAGATGTACAAGCTTTGGAATAATTCTCAGTTTCATACCAATAAATACATGCTGTATGTTTTCTTAATTTCAATTGAATATTTTTTAGTCTAAAATGAACTTGAGTGGCAATAAAATGATATCCATAAAAATAAAACCACTGCTTATTTCACATTTGAAAGTTAGGGTTTGGTCATCATAAAGCCTGAGTTAACAGCGTCTCAGACTTATAACTTCTCTATTGTACTGAACATCTGAAATTTAGCACTAAAAAGACCCTAGGAAGTGAATCCAGAGTTTTCCCTTAAGAAAACTGAAAAATAGAAAAAATAGCTTCTTAATGTGTTTCCTCACATTGATTCCCCTTTGATTCTGAGAATTCATATCTCCAAGTCTGACCACTCTTTCAATGAACATTTACATAGCCCTTGACCACCCAGGTCTCTCCCTCTCCCACCCATTGAAATTTTAGGGGTCTCCATCCTGTTAGGATGGAGTCATTTGACAGAGATAGACTTGAATATTTTGGATAAATCTTGTACAGTTGTTTCCAAATTAATCATTTTAAACTCTTTCCTGCATCTCAACACCAACATTAACAATTAAACCATAAATTAAAAGGTGGAATAAGGGACTTCTGATTTCCAGTTCCACACATAAGGAGCGAGGAAGTCACCACTCTCTCCTAATAATAAGCAAACACCTGAACAAACTGAAAAATCAACAGTTCTTCTCCTCTCCAGAAGAGAGGAGACAGGGCAAACTGTTGCCCTCAAGATTGGAGAGACAGACAAGTGAACACAAGGAGTTGCAGTTCACCTGAGCAGAGACTCACAAGTGGAAACCACTGTAGGCACCAGTGCCAGGATAGGAAAACGTGAATTGTAATTGGCAAATATAGGCTCAGGCTGGACAACTCTAATAGTTATAAACTCCAGGGGGACCCAGTCATGGGGGACCCCACAATATTATGAGATTTACCTCTAGGAGTTCTACCAGATTCCCACAGTAAATATCAGAGAAAAATTACCTTGGGATTCCTGCAGGGGGAGGGGAAAAGTAACTGATCTGAAACATTACAGAGGACTCTGTTCTTAAGGCCTGCTCTGAGGGGACATGAGTTAATCAGTGCCTAACCAGCTGGGGTATTATCATAACCTAACTAATCTGGGGAAGGGAAATACCCAATTCCAGCCCACTCTAGCAATCTTGTCACATGGAAGGGGAGAAAAAACACTGAAAAACACCTGTGAAGTTTACAGTGCAGAAGCACAAGCTTAATAAAGATTGAGACCTAATTATAGGATTATAGAATGCTTCCCCTTATCTCACACCTCACCACTTATTACTAAAGGCTTATTTACAGCAGTTCTTTTACCCAGTATATGACGTCCAACTTTCAAGAAAAAAAAAATACAAGGCATACCAAAAGGCAAAAAAACACAATTTGAAGAGACAGAACAAGCATCAGAACCAGACTCAGGTATGGCTAGGACATTATAATGATCACACCAGTAATTTAAAACAACTATGATTAATATGTTAAGGGTTCTAATGGATAAAGGAGACAGCATGCAAGAACAGATGGACAATGTAAGCAGAGGTATGGAAATCCTAAGAAAGAACCAAAAAGAAATGCTAGAGATCAAAAACACTGTAGCAGAAATGAAGAATGCCTTTGGTAGATTTATTAATAGATCAGACATGGCTAAGGAAAGAATCTCTGAACGAGAGGATATATTACTAGAAAACTCAAAACCGGAAAATCAAAGAGAACAAAGACTGGAAAAACAATTGAACAGAATGTCCAAGGACTGTTGGACAACTACAAAAAGTGTAACATACATGCAGTGGGAATATCAGAAGAAGAAGGAAAGGAGAAGAAAATAGAAAAAATATTTAAAACAATAATTACTGAGAGTTTCCCCAAAATTAATGTCAGACACCAAATCACAAATCCAGGAGGCTCAGAGAACACCAAGCAAGATAAAACTTATATATATATATATATATATATATCCCCAAACTACAGAATTACAGATATATATATATATATACACACACATACACACACATACACACAGAGGGGAAAAACACCTTTCCTGTAGAGGAAGAAAGATAAGAGTTACACCTGACATCTCCTCAGAAACCTGCAAGCAAGATGAGAGTGGAGTGAAATATTTAAAGTTTTGAGAGAAAAAGATCACCAACCTAGAATTATGTACCCTGCAAAATTATCCTTCAACAGTGAAGGAGAAATGAAGACTTCCTCAGGCAAACAAAACTTGAGGAGAAAGACAAATACAGTATGATATTACTTGTACCTAGAAAAGCCAATCTCATAGAAACAGAGAGTAGAATGGTGGTCACCTGGGGCTTGGGGGTGGAGGAATTGGGGAGATGTTGTTTGAGAGTACAAAACTGCACCTGGAAGATGAATAAGTTCTGGATATCTAATAAACACCATAGTGATTATAGTCAACAATACTGTATTGTAAACTTCAAGGAAGCTAGGAGACTTGATCTTAACTATTCCTACCACAAAAAAGAAATAATAATAATGTGATGTGATAGGGATCTTAGCTAACACCTCAATGATAATCATATTGCAATATATAAATATATCAAATCAACATGTTGTACACCTTAAAGTTACACAATGTTATGTGTCAATTATATCTCAATAAAAAATTAAGGAAATTTGTTGTCAGTAGACCTACTTTGCAGGAAATGGTAAAAGAAGTTTTTTTAGAGAGAAGGGAAACAATATAGGTAGAAACTCAGATCTACATAAAGAAAAGAAGAGTTTAAAAGAAAGAATAAGTAAAGCTAAAATCAAAACTTTTTTTCTTGTTCTTAATTGGTCTAACAGATAACAGTTACTTCACAAATATAACAAAAATGTACTCAATTATATATGTTTAGGTATAATTATGTATAATTGAAATTAATGAAATGAATGACAGCAATCGTACAAAGACTGGGAGGAAGGAATTATTATAATCTGGTTATTATAAAGTACTCACACTACCTGTAAGTGGTATAGTGTTGGTTGAAAGTGGACTTGGATTACTTGTAAAATGTATATTGCAAACTCTAGTGCAATCACTAAAAATGTCTTTTTTAAGTATAACCAATATGCTAAAAAGGAAAGAAAATGGAATCATATAAAGTACTCAATTAAACAAAAAAATGAAGAAAAAGAGTAAAAGACAAAAACAGGAACAGAAACCAAGGGCAACAAATAGGAAATAGTAATGAATATGGTAGATATTAATCCAAATAGATCAGTAATACCTTTGAGGGTCAAGCATCTAAATGTTCCAGTTAAAAGACAGATTGTTAGAATGGATCAAAAAATATGATCCAACTATATGCTGTCTACAAGAAACTCATCTTAAATATAAAGACACATATAGGTTAAAAGTAAATAGATGAAGGAAAATATACCATGCTAACACCTTTAAAGGAAAGAAGGAGTAGCTCTATTAATTTCAGACAGAGTAGACTTCAAAGTAATAAATGTTATCAGGGATAAAGAGGGACATTACATAATGACAAAGGAGTCAATATCTCCAAGATGACATGAGAATTCTTAACATGTATGTGCCTAACGACAGAGCATCAAATTACACGAGGCAAAAACTGATAGAACTGCAAGGAGAAATAGATGAATCCACTATCATGGTTGAAGACATGAACACCCCTTTATCAGAAATACACAAATCCAGCAAGCAGAAAACAGTAAGGGCATAGGTGAACTCAACAACACCATTAATCTACTGAGTATAATAGATAGGCTACTTCATCCAGAACAGCAGAATACACATTTTGGGGGGCTCACATGGAACATTTACCAAGATAGACCACATGCTGAGCCATAAAACATACCTTAACACATTTAAAAAATAGAAATCATACAATGTCTCCATTCTGACCACAGTGGAATTAGACTAGAAATCAATAACATAAAGATAGCTGAAAAATCCCCAAATATATGGGGATTAAACAACACACTTCTAAATAGCACATGGGTCAAAGGAAAAAAATCTCAAGAGAAATTAAAGTATTTTGAAATAAATAAAAATGAAAATAGAATTTATCAGATTTGTGGGATGCAGTGAAAGCAGTCATCAGAGGAAAATTCATAGCATTGAATGCATATATTAGAAAATAAAAAAGACCTAAGATCAGTAATCTAAGCTTCTACCTTAGGAAATTAGAAAAAGAAGAGAATTAAATCCAAAGCAACCAGATTAAAGGAAATTCTAAGAATCACAGCAGAATCAATAAAATCGAAAATAGGATATCAATAGAGAAAATCAACAAAACCAAAAGCTGGCTGTTTGAAAAGATCAATAAAATCAACAAGCCTCTAGCCAGGCTAAGAGAAAAGAGAAAGAACACAAATACTAATATCAGACATGAAAGAGGACACATCACTACAGGTGCCATGGAAATTTAAAGGATAATAAAGTAATACTCTATGCCCACAAATTTGATAACCTGGGTGAAATGGATCAATTCTTTGAAAGACACAACTTGTGAAAACTAACAAATACAAGAAGAAATAGATGATCTGGATAGACCTGTATTGATTAAGGAAATTGAATTAATAATTAATAACCACTCAAAACAGAAAACACCAAGCCCAGAAGGGTTCACTGGTGAATTCTACCAAACATTTAAGGAAGAAATTATACCAATTCTCACAATCTCTTTCAGAGACTAGAAGCAGGATGAATACTTTCCAAATCATTCTATGAGGCCAGTATTACCCAAATACCAAAATGGGACAAAGACATTACAAGGTAAGGAAACTACAGGCCAATATCTCTCATGAATAGAGATGCAAAAATCCCCAGCAAAATATTAGCAAATTTAATCCAAAAAAGTATGAAAAGAATTATACACCATAACCAAATAGTATTTACCCCAGGTATGCAAGGCTGGTTCAACATTCAAAAATCAATGTAATCTGTCATATCAACAGACTAAAAAAGAAAAATCACATGATCATATCAGTAGATGCAGAAGAAGCATTTGATGAAATCCAACCCTCTTTCATGATAAAAAATTTTTTAAAACTCAGTAAGCTAGGAATAGAGGGGAATTGTCTCAATGTGATAAAGACTATCTACCAAAACTTACAGCTAGCATCATATTTAATGGTGAGAAATCCAAAGCTTTCCCACTACCATCAGGTACAAGAAAGGAGGTTTGCTCTCACCACTCCTTTTTAACATCATACTGGAAGCCCTTGCTAGTGCAATAAGGCAAGAAAAGGAAATAAAAATTATACGAATTGAAAAGGAAGACATAAACTGTCTATTTTCACAGATGTCATGACCGTCTATATAAAAATTCTGAAAGAATTGACCAAAAAACTCCTGGAACTAATAAGCAATTATAGCAAGATTGCAGGATGCATGGTAAATTTTAAAAAGTCAATCACTTTCTCATACATAGACAATGATTAAGTGGTATTTGAAATAAAAACACAATACCATTTACATTAGCACCTACCCCCAAAAATGTAGGTATAAATCTAACAAAATGTGTACAAGATCTATATGAGGAAAACTACAATAGTCTGATGAGTGAAATCAAAGGAATAAAAGAAATAGAAAGATATTCCATGTTCATGGATAAGGAGAATTAATGTTGTCAAAATATCAGTTCTTTCAACTTGATCTATAGTTTCAACACAATTTCAATCAATAATCCAGCAAGTTTTTTTTGTGGATATTGACAAACTAATTCAATTTTTTTTGGAGAGGCAAAAAATCCAGAATAACCAACACAATACTGAAGAAGAATAAAGTTGGAGTACTGAAACTACACAACTTCGAGACTTACTATAAGGCTACGGTAATCAAGACAGTATGGTATTGGTGAAAGAATAGACAAATAGATCAACAGAACAGAATAAAGAGCCCAGAAATAGACACACATAAATAGAGTCAACTGATGTTTGACAAAGGGGCAAAGGTAATATTATGGAACAAAGGTAGCCTTTTCAGAAAATGGTGCTAGAACAACTGGATATCCACATGCAAAAAATTGAATCTAGACACACACCTTACAACCGTCACAAAATTAACTCAAAAATGGATCATAGGCCTAAATGTAAAATGAAAAACTATAAAACTTCTAGAAGATAACATAGGAGAAAACCTACATGAAGTTGGGTATTGTGATGCCTTTTTAGATCAACACCAAAGATATGATCCATGAAAGAATAATTGATAAGCTGGACTTCCTTATAATTAAAAACATCTGCTCTGCAAAACACAATATCCAGAGAATTAGAAGACAAGCCACTGACTGGGAGAAAATATTTGCAAAAGATACATCTGATAAAGGACTATTATCTAAAATATACAAAGAACTGTGAAGACTCAACAATAAGAAGACAAATAACCTGATTAAAAATGGGCCAAAGACTTTTACAGACTCCTCACGAAAGAAGCTACATAGATTGCAATAAGCATAAGAAAAGATGCTCCACATTATACGTCATCAAAGAAATACAAATTAAGACAACAGTGAGATACCACTACACAACTATTAGAATGGCCAAAATCTGGAACACTACAACACCAACTTCTAGCAAGGATGTAGAACAATAAGAAGTCTCATACATTGCTGGCGGGAATGCAAAATGATTACAGCCACTTTGGAAGACAATTTGGTGGTTTATTACAAAACTAAACACACTCTTCCTTAACAATCCAGCAGTCATGCTCCTTGGTACTTACACAAAGGAATTGAAAACTTATGTACACAGAAACACCTACACATGGATGTTTCCATCAGCTTTGTTCATAATTACCAAAACTTGGAAGCAACCAAGATGTCCTTCAGTAGGTGGTACATCCAGACAATGGAATATTATTCAACACTAAAAATAAATGGGCTATCAAGCCATGAAAAGATATGGAAGAAATTTAAATGTATTTTACTAAGTGAAAGAAGCCAATCTGATAAGGCTCCATAAAGTATGATTCCACCCATATGACTTTCTGGAAGAGGCAAAACTGTGCAGACATTAAAAAGATCAGTGGTTTCCATGGGTAGAGGTAAGAGGGAGTGATGCATAGGCAGAACACAGAGGATTTTTTAAAAAAATAAATTTATTTATTTATTTTTGGCTCTGTTAGATCTTCGTTGCTGTGCACGGGCTTTCTCTAGTTGTGGCACGCAGGGGCTACTCTTCATTGCGGTGCACGTACTTCTCATTGAGGTGGCTTCTCTTTGTTGCAGAGCATGGGCTGTAGGGGCACAGGCTTCAGTAGTTGTGGCACGTGGGCTCAGTAGTTGTGGCACATGGTCTTAGTTGCTCCGCAGCATGTGGGATCTTCCTGGATCAGGGCTTGAACCCCTGTCCTCTGCATTGGTGGGCAGATTCTTAGCCACTGCACCACCAGGGAAGTCCACACAGAGGATTTTTAAGGCAGTGAAAATACTATGTATATTATAATGATGGATCTATATCTCATACATTTGTCCAAACCCATCAGAGGTACAATATCAAGAGTGAATCCTAAGGTAAACATGGATCTGGGTAATTATGACATGCCTGTATAGGTTCATCCTTCATTTAGAAAAATGTACCATTCTGGTAAATGATCTTGATAATGGTGGAGGCCATGCATGTATAGAGCAGGGGATACAGGGAAAATCTGTACCTCTCTCTGAATTTTGTTCTCAATCTAAACCTGTTCTAAAAAAATAGTCTAAAAAAAAAAGGAAACCCAATGTAGGGATAAATGAACAGTCCCACAGTTCCTCTACATACACGTCCACACACCAGAATTAGAGTTGGTATCACACTGGTTATAAGTTTAGCAGGAAACCTTCCAGACCTTTACAATTAAAGAAAAAATTTTAAATACCAGTGGTCTCAACAATGCAAAAAAAGTGAAATAGAATAGAAAGTACTAGAGTACATAGCATGTAGTGAAGATAAATACCATTTCAAGAAGGTTATATTTATATATTTCGAGAAGGTTTTATATATATTTATATACAAAATCTTATACACAAACATACATACACATACACAAACATGCATACAAGTATGTGTCTGCTGTATCACCGTGCATTTAATGTATTTCTCCCTATCAGTCATGATCAAAAAGCTTGAAAGAGAATTTGAGTGAGCCCGAGAAAAGACAAGCCTTTCAAATGATGTCTTCCAGGGAACTACTTGATAATGACGCCTATTTGGGAGTAAAGTTTTAAAAGATTTCCAGCCCTCCTCTGCTTTTCACAGTACTGAGAATGTAGGCTGTTATTTTTCAAGAGGCTGTGGAGCTGTGGCGACATGGATGGGACTAGGGTATGTTTAAATGCTACAAATCTTGCTGTTCCTATCAAGATGCAGCCACTTTTCTGGACTAAGTACTCCCCCGTGTTGCTGCAAGCCTTTAGCTAGTTTCGAGTACTATAAAAGTTGATTTTGACAATTTTTGTCAATTTTCTCATTGCTTTTATGAAGCAGCAAAATTTCTGAGTTCCTTACTCCAACGTTCTCACTAATGCCTCCTCCTGTTATTTTTTGACATTTCATCTTGTAATGGAAAAATCATCCATTTTTTAAAAAGTAAAATTTCAGAGTTCCTTATTTGAACGTTTTCACTGATGCCTCCCCCCCTTATATTTTAACATTTCATCTTGTAATGAAAAATCATCTATTTTTTAAAAAGAGTTTTTTATTTGTTCGTTTTGTTAGCCCAACTGTGGCTAGAATGACTTCATTAATGAAAATCTTTACTTTTGAAGCCAAATTTGACCCACTATATTATTATTCCTTTAGACATTCTCACTGGAAAAGAAGTAAAATTAAGAGAATTTTAAAAGTCTGAATCAACATTTCCAGAATCATAGATACAAAGAATTATAAATGTACACAGCGTTTTGAAGATGGTAAATTATATAGAAGCAAGCAAAAAGTAAAAAGCAATTTCTGCCTAGAAGAGTTTAGATTCTATATAATGCTGAGATGGTGACACAAGCTATTTCAAGTTAAAATTAAGACTGACACAGCAATGAACCAAATTCTATTTCAACTTACTTTGAAGATGCTGTAAGTATGGAAAAAAGTGTCAACTTGTCTTAATTTGGACTTCTTTATTACCTTTAAAAGTTAACCTGGAACATATTAGTTCTATCATTTGAAACTGAGTTTTAGGCTATTTCCAAGTCTTACACATTCTTCCTAAAGAAAATGGTTAAAGCTTTTGTGAAAAATTTGCCTTCAATAGGTCAATAATGAAACTACTTGAAATGCAACTGAAATTTGAGTCATTTTAAATGCAAAATATCTGTGACTTTCTCACATAATGTTTATATAATGATATAATCATTAACAGATCTGAGGTGGGACGTGGATTTGATTTCAAAATCTTTTATAGACTTGTTGTCAGAATATGGAAGTGTGTGTGTTTGTGTGTGTGTGTGTGTGTGTACGTGTGTGTGTGTGTTAAAAAAACAGCTTGCCTTATTTGGTATTTGAACATGTCTTATATTTCCAGTTAACAGTAGTGGAAGTGTTGGCCGAAAATTGATCAGATTAGTGGCATGTGGGTGGGATTCCGGCAGCATCCAAATATTCACATGAAAAATAAATGCAAACCCTGGAGCAAAAAATGCTTCCTTGCATGGAGGACTTGGCCACATGTCATAGCTGGAAACTGTGCAGAGACAAAATGTGCAAGATGCACTACATTTCAATTCTCTGCACTTTCAACACCCTCCAAAATATTCTCTCTGTGCAAAATGGTGATACAAATTCTGTTGCCAATATTCAGATTTAAGATGAAAATAGAAGCTCTGAGGACAATCCCTGAGTCCCTCATCCTTAAATTTCAGAGGCATACGGTGCCTTGAGATATTAGTTTGGGGTCTAGAATTTTTATTCTAGTTTGTTCTGTAAATAGGTGTTTTACTTCATGGAGGAAACAGAGGGAGTGTTCTGATTATTATGATAAAAAAAACGTACAGACTGCCCTTGCATGCAAAACAAGTCATCAAGTCATCATACAGGGAGTTAACATTCACAGCCGTAGTCCTCCAGACATTTCAAGTACGAAGTAGACAGCATTGCCATGGTTACGCATAAAGGAGGGCTGCACAAAGCAAGCCCATTACACAGCGTTATGCACATACTGTGGGTAGTGCAGGAGGCAGTTAGAAAGCTGTATGTTTAGAGGATGTGGAAATATGAAAACATGCCCTGTCATGGCATGGTCATGACTCTCTAACTCAGTATATAAGCACTGATGTGATCTCATTCTTTAATGGCTCAAGGAATAATTAAGCTGAATTCTGACTACACACTCAGAATAATTCATTTCTTCAAGTATCAAATAATAATTGAGTACCCACTACGTGTCAGGAACGGTTCATAGAGAAACCATTGGGCATTTGGGAAACAGAACTACAAAGCACTTCCCAGCAAAGACTACATTTAGAAGTTCTCTACAAGCAACCAAGAAGCAGGATTTTGCAATTGAAATTTGTAGCTGAAGAAGAGTGAAATTCATTCATTAATATGTACTAGTATGTTCCTCCCCTGCCACACTTTCAACACTGGGCCTTGAAGACTTAATGGAATTTAGATAAATGGATGGGGAAAGCCTTTCTGATGAGGAGAACAGCATGAGCAAAGGGATAGATGCAGGACTATATAGAACACAATGAGAAACCCAGACTTCTTAAAATGAAATAACTTGAAAGTCTCAGTTATCTGATAAAAATATGGAATGTTTTCTGTACAAATTTAATTTGTTTAAGTGAGAAATGCAAATATAAAATTGCCACATTCTACCAGTAGACTTCTCTAAAAATGTAGTCCAACATTTTAATCAAATAAGACACTGTATATAAAAATGTTTTGAAAGACCTTAAGTGCTCTAAAAAGTGCTTTATTTAGTGCATTATTTAGTCTTATCTTCCTTACCTACTCCATGAAAGTAAGCAAGAATGAGAAGAAGAAAACTGGTGTGCTGACCACTATTTGGCTGTGTCTTCCCGAAACTGGAATCTTTTCTGAAGTTTTCGTTTTCTTTCTCTTCATTTCTTTTCTTTTCTCCTCCTTTCCTTTTCTTCCTTTTCCTTTCCTTCCCTTTCCTATCCTTCCTTCATTCAAAAGATATTTAATTAGTGCCTTATTTTTGCCAGGTTCTCTCTGCTAGGGATATAGCAGTAAACAAAACAGGCAAAAATTCTTGCCCCCATGCATCTTAAATTATAGTAGGGGGAGAGAAATAGTTTCTTAGATGATGATACATGCTATGAAGATAAATTAAGTAGGGAAGAGAATAGGAAGTATGTATGTAGGGTGGGGGAGGGGAGTTGTAATTACCTCATTGAAAAGGAAATATTTTGACAAAAACTTGGAGTGATCCATTTAGATATCTGGAAGACTATTCTAGACAGAGGGAACAGCTAGTGCAAAAGTCCTGAGGCAAGTTTCTGCCAGGATGTTCAATGAACAGCTAAGCAGTCAACGTAGTAACAACAGAAGTTACAGAGGGAGAGAGTTGAAGTCAAAGAGATGTGTGTATGTGTGTACATTGTGTGTTGGGGGAAGGGGGTACAGATGGTGTAGGGCCTTGTAGGCTTTTACGCTGAGTGAAATGGGAAGCCATTGCTCATTTTGTTTTTGACATGAGTGTATTTGATAATGCAATCCATTTAAAAGATTTCTGTGTTTTAAATGATAAGAGCATAAACAGAAATATATCAAATAGTGACATGGGGGGAAATATGGAGCTTTGATTTCAGTTCAGTGTATTAATATCTATTTGCAATCTGTTTTAATCAGAGGAAGGCCCTCAGTCTACTACTTTGTGATGAATCTGCCCATCTCCCAACTCTATCAAAGACAGGATATCCTCTGATGAGTATTCACTCCCCATTGTCTATAGCCCAACCAAATGTGAGGGGATGTAGGAGGAGACCACGAGTGTGGTTCTTCCCCAAGCGTTCCTGTAAATTTCTCCATTGCCTTTTACTCCCTGCTCCACTTCCAAGCCAGTGATCTAAGAGGTTTGCCTCTCCCTCATACAAGCATGCAAGCTACACAAAAGCAGGAGCCTTGTCTATCTTGTTCAGCACGGTATCCCAGAGGCTAGAAGATTCCTTGACCAGAGGACTTTGTTGTATTAATTTATAAAAGAAAGTTAGCCCCTCAAACATAATAGCTGAGAATCCTTAATCCAGGGGTACTCAAATTTTAATATATCTACAGGAAACTTTCTTCAGTCCAAATAAATGATTCTACCAAACAGTGATTATATTAGTCAGGGTTCTCCAGGACAGAGCCAATAGGATGAATATCTATCTATCTATCTCATATACACTTTTTATTATATGTATCAATCATATTTATTATAGATTTATGATTTCTTGGAATTGGCTTATGTGATTATGGAGTCTGATTCTACTGAACAGTGGTTGTATTAGTCAGGGTTCTCTGGAGAACGCAGAGAAATCAGTTAATGTAAATTCTGATTTGAGTCTACATCTTAAGGCAGGAGAAGACTGTCGTCTCAGATCAAAGACAATATACTCAGTCTACAAATTCAAATGTTAATCTCATCCAGAAGCATTCTCACAGACACACCCAGAATAATGTTTAACCAAACATCTAACCAAAACTAGGCACCCATGGCCCAGTCAAGTTGGCACACAAAATTAACATCACAGTGTTGTACAAAGGGTGGGGCAGCAGGAAGCGATATGCCATGGATACAAGCAATAATGGGGTACAGAGAATGTAAAAAATAAAATCAACTGAAATCAACCTTACTTTTATTATTATCATGTACTAGCAATTCTATCAATATCAGTAATTACATAATTCTTCCTCCCCCAATCTTTTGTTTGTCTCAATTCTAAGCAATTACTGCAATTATTGATGAGGTTTAAAAAATTGTGGTAAAATATATATAAAATAAAATTTACCATATTAACCATTTTTAAGTGTACATTTCAGTGGCATTAAGTACATTCTGACTTCTGACCTACTTTTGTGTATATTCTATAGATATTTTCTTTGTGGTTACCATGGGAATTACATATAATTTTGTCATACAGTGGAGTGGGATGTTAAAATATTATCCACTCTGGGTATCAAATATGCAAGGTTTGCCACTGACATTTGAGTAAAACCATATTCAACAGTGAGCTGATCATTTAGAGAATGATATTCTCTCCCAATACTCATATTCATTCCTAGAGGAATCCTCACCCTCTCAAATGTTAAAATGCAGACCTTCTCGCCTTGGAGTTGTGGCAGAGTTTCTAAAACTGTCACATTCCAAAACAAGGTGCCAGAAAATCTACAGAGGACTTGCAGAAGAGGTGGCAAAAGATGGTTTGCTCCCCTCAGGTCATCACATGTACAGGGCATACAAGATTAATAAGGAGAAATTGTTGCATTGATAGGGAAAAGTTCTTTAGAGAAGCATTCAATGAAGTACTGTTGTGTTTCCCTATTTTCCTTTTCCTTGGTTGAGTGGTTTAAGAAAACCACCTGGACATCTGTGCCCTCTGAAATTTGGAGGCTGCAGGGATTGGAATGGAATTGGGCTCACAGGCTTTCCTTAGGGCAGAGCAAGAAGAGAGGCTACTATGGAAGTGAGCCGCACTCTCATGAGTGGAGTGGGGAGGTTGGTGGTGGAGTATGGGGGGGGTGCAAAGATATAAAATTTATTGAGAATCTCATGTCATCTTCAATCATATTAGACTCAATGCACTCTTTTTATAATAAATATTTTATAATACTCCTCTTTAATTTCCTGAAATGAAATTTATAAATAATACAGCCTACACATAATTTGAAAAATAAAGAAATGTAATGCTATAACTGTAATATGGAGAAATAAAAGAAAGGAAAGCAATTTATATAATAAAATATTACACATTTTGATATATAAATACTTTAGCATGACTACAGTAGATGGTGACATAATGAATCAAATACTGGCAACTACTTATAATGAACAAATCTAGATTGAAGTGAAGTAACACCATTCATTTGAATATAGTCAATGTTTTTTCTTCATATTTAACCATTTGAAATAAGAAGTAAATATAACCATATATCTAACTATATATATATATATATGTATATACCATGAATGCAACAGCTACTAATAAAGTCTGTTACAAATGTGTTGTATTGGTTATTTACATGACACAAATGATGTGTCTATCAGTAAAATGATTTTCCAAAATGGTGAACAATTCTTTGTAAAGTTCTGAACAACACAATATCCAATAGTCCTTTGACTTATTCAGTGTTTGCAATTTTGGAAAATTGAGTATATAGTAAACCAGTGGAAAAAATACTTTGTATTTATATGTTTTTCATGTACACGAATATCCAGCAAGACATTCAAAATCCATGCCGTACCACGAACAAGTGTTCACTTACTGGCAGAAACCCTATTCTATCTGGCTCTTATCTAGACAAATTCCGTTAAATCTCACCCACTATGAACGCAACAACCAAAAGTGCCCCATGAATTTCTAATGCCCACCCTCCAGTGAGTGGTGCCTCATTTGTTGAGAAACACAGCTTTAGAATTACTGGACATTTTCATATCTAAAAGCCATCAAATAAGCCATGCTTATCTGTCCAAGATTTCATTCAGGGCCGAGGAAGAAACAATTTGACAAAAGAGCAGTAGTAAGAAAGAGTAAAGTTGATTTCTGCTTGCACTCTCTATGGAATTCTGCTAGTTCAATGAAAATCTGTTGTATTCACAATAACTCTAGCAATACTAGAATGATGGTTAGTTCTAGTAACCAGCAAACACAAGAACTCAGAGGTAGAAATACTTGCCGTGTTTAAGGAAAAGTATAATGGCTAGAATGGCTGGAGTGTAATGGTAGGAATGTAGAAAGCAAGGGGAAAAGTAAAAGGATTTAAGGTAAAAGAGTGATTACAAGATGTAAGACCTTGTAGGCCTTGGAAAGGGGTTACAATTTTATTTGAGATGCAATGGGAGGGAGAGATATGACATGAACTGACTTGCACTTATAAAAAAGTATCAAAGTTATACTGATCTGAGAAGTATAGGTTGTAAGGAAATAAGAATGGCTTCAGGGTAAACATTTAAAAGGTGATTTCAGGGCTTCCCTGGTGGCGCAGTGGTTGAGAGTCCGCCTGCTGATGCAGGGGACACGGGTTCGTGCCCCGGTCCGGGAAGATCCCACATGCCGCGGAGCGGCTGGACCTGTGAGCCATGGCCGCTGAGCCTGCGCGTCCAGAGCCTGTGCTCCGTAACGGAAGAGGCCACAACAGTGAGAGGCCCGCGTACCGCAAAAACAATAATAATAATAAAAAAAAATAAAAGGTGATTTCACTCTTCCAGGCAAGGGCTGGGGCTAGAATAGAAGCAGCCAAAATGAAATACTAAAAGAGATCGAAGAGGTTGAGGTGATTGTACTTGCTGATGAATGGGTGTGGATGGAAGGGGGCTAGAAGCTGTAATGGCCTCGACCCACTGTGGGGATGATGATGCCCTGGACTGGCGTGGGGTAGATACTTGAGAATAGAATTCGATAGACCATTAAAAAGACAATTTTTCCCTTTCATCAAAATATGTCTTCTTAGGGGAAAGACAAATGTGTTAAGTAGATAGTTAAGGACTTCCAATTAGAAAATAGCCATCGCAGAATCTTCATCCTCACTGTCACTGATTAATACCTTTAAAGGTATTAATACCTTTAGCATAAACTGGCCTGAATCTAGCTTTCAGCAATTTCCATCTGAGTTCAAGTTGAAATCTTGCCTCTCCCTTATTTTTAAGCCAGGATTTCAACATAATTTCTTTATCCATAAAACTTTCATAAGGATAACTAATTCCATAAGATATGAGAATTAATTATTGAATGATTATACGACCCTCAGCAAATATTAAAACTGATATTGTGAGGGGAGCTGCTTTTAAAATGGAAAAGTGTTTCTTGATGTCTCTACGATTAAGAATAAGAAAATCAATAATCATGTGCTCCTCTCATTAAGTCTGGGGAACAATTGCAACACACAGGTGCTGGAGAGGGGATCATGTATGGGTGGGCATGAAGATGAGCCAGCTGGGCATGGTTCCACTCCCAAATGAGCCTCCAAATTATTGTCCATACGTGGAAACAAAAACAAAAAGCCACTTGAATTAGCACTGAATTTAGAACCTAGTCAAGATGAGTAAAAGGGTCAAAATATTGTGTCTATTCAATTTGTTGTAGCTCCTTCAAGTTGCCATTTTTCCTGGCAGAGTACAAATACCACCGCTTGAAAGTAACTGTTATGGGGCTCCCAGTTTCTTGAACATGTCAATGTAAAGGGCCAGGGCTCCTTTGGGGTGTTGCTAGAGCAAACACACACATTAGCTCAGGTTCTGTGGGGCAAAGTTGAACAAGGGAAAGAAAGGTCCAAATCACAGGATGTGATCACATCTTGGTAAGTGGCAAAGGGAGAGGCACAGCATGAAGACAATTGCAGTTTAACATTGGAAAAGGGGCTAAAGATGGATAGGAGGAGCAAGTAGAAAGGGGGGCTGAGGGTACCAGAGATCATGTCCACTATTACACTATTTTTCCTAGGCCTGGCTGATAAGAGAGATGGTGGTGGAGAGGTTAATTCGAGGGAAACAGGGTTTTGTCAAGAGACTCTCTAAGGTAATAGAACAGTGAGAAAGTTTTCCTCCTCCCAACCTCCTTACCATCCCATCGTTAGCCACCCCTTACATCCCTCTGTCTGCTTCTCTCAGTGGTGGAGCTGAAGTAACCAAAAATATAATCAGTGGGTAAACCCCACCACTGGTGGTGCCCACTGATTGAAATCTTCCCTAGTGAGCCATTTGGCTTTCACACCTCAGCTAGTCACCCATAGAATTTGAGCCCCAGGAACTCCTTTGATGAACTGATTGCCTTTTGTCTAGTTGAGAGCAACAAGGGGAGAAAACAGAGACCTTAGAGGGAATTGCAATCTATTCTTAATCTATCTTCTGCAAGACAGCTTGCTTGGGCTGAGAAGATAAGCAGTGTCTGTTCTGAGCTGTCTTATAAAGTATTGGGTTTAGTTGAAGAGTGGCCATGTGAAAAGGGCAAGTCGATGACCTAAAGAAGTTAAGTTTTCTTTAATATTTCTGAATCATTTCTTCAGTTGTAAGAGAAATTAATAGCATGCTGGATTTGTACCAATTGTTGGAATCATGGTATGGCTGAAACAGATCAAAAATAAAGTGCTTGCCTCTGGTCAAAGTTCACACTAGGCTTGCACATTCTTATGGAATATCAGATTACAGTAGGCCTCTTTAGTTCTGAAAACCAAATGAATCTTTTTCTATCTAGGGGAGCATGCATGAATTTGTTTAATCAGGCCTGTGACTGTCAGTGTTATCTGGACATAGGGTTCAGTCAGCTGCACACAACTGGGCACAGAGCATGTGCCCTGGAAAAATATGGGTGTGGAGTCCTATATTCTCTCTTTGCCTTATTTCACTGTCCCTATCCTCGCCCCCCACACCTCTTCCTACACACTCAGTCCCTGGCCTTGAGCCCTGCTATATCTTTCCCCATCCTCATTCTTATAGCTGTTGACAGGCTCATGCCTGGACCTCCCCAGCCTCCCTTAGGACATTTCAGTACAATCCTGGTTGTTCTTGCCACCTCTGGTTTTTCCTCAAAGAGCCCTATTACTGTTCACCATATGCTTACTGGATGTTCCCTGCATGCTCACTGCAGTCCAGACATTGAGCCAAGCACTTTGTATGCATTACTTCATTAACTTCAAAACAACCCTATGAATAGCTCCAACTTGCAGATGGGAAAACTGAGATCCAGAGAGCTTGGGTAACAGGTCTTAGGAGACAGAGCTAGTAGAGGTGCATTTTTTTAGCATATGGAACACTAAAATTTATTCACTTTATTTACATATTTAACTCAGGACTGCTTGATCCCCAATTGTGAGCTCATAACCATCACAGTACAAGTTCTCCAGTTCACCTCACACACTGACTACAGAATTATCTTTGTATTGATAAAGCACTGTACAGTACCAAGTTATTCACCTCCTTAAAGCCTTCAGTCATCCACTCTAGTACTATGCCTTTAAACCAAATTAAACAATTTGCCTCAGATACTCAGACTCTGTTTACATGAAATGGATGGGATTTCACAGCCTTGCTTGGCTCTAGTTTCTTATTCTATTTCAGTTCTGCCTAAGTCCCAGTCTGTGGGGTGTTTTTCTTCTGCTTTTGGTCTTTCTCCTATCTGCTCGGACTTGATGATTAAGCTCAGTTTTCTCAGACTTGACCCTTAACCTCCTTTCAGTATTCCTACTTTGCCCTTTACTGTTCTTGGTTTCTTTAAGCAAATGGGCCCTCATCCTTCCTCAGGCTTCTGGGATCCCACCCTGACACATTCCTTCAGTGTTCCAATATGCCAAGCCACCACAATTCAACTCCTTAGACTGACTGAGTACTTGACACTGACTTCAAACTGCCTTTCAAGTCTCAACTCCTGTTCATTCCTTAGGGTTTATAAACCTTTTAAAATGACTTTTAAAGATCAATTTTGGAAAATTTTCAGCATTACCTTTTTTTTTTTAGCATTACCTTTTTAACTGTTGCTCCTGTATAGATATTTCTTTTCTTTTCTTCTGGGACTTGAATTAAATATAAACAAAATCTTATCACTGATTCCTCTAGATAATTTACTCTTCCTTTTGGATTTGTCAACCTTTTTTCTCTCCATGTTTCTGTCTGGATATTTTCATCTGGTCTATCTTCTAGTTCACTAAATCTCCTTTCATTTGTGTCCAATCTGCTGTTAAACATACCCAACAAGTTCTTAATTTTTTAATTTCTAAATTCTAGAATTTCCATTCCTAATCATGTATTTTATCTTGTTTGTAGCAAACGCAATTATTTTTAAGTTGTTGCCTGATAACCCTAATACATGGAATCTCTGTGGGTATATTCCTACTGTCTATTGTTCCTCTTTGTTTTTAACCACGTATCTTATTTTCTTTGGTCCCTGATTATTGTGTGTGTGTGTGTGTGTGTGTGTATGTGTGTGTGTGTGTGTGTGTTGACATTGTATTAGCAAAATTGTTAGAAGTTATTTGAGGCCTAAATTAATGTTCTCTTCTCCAGAGGGGATTTATGTTTGATTCCATCAAGTGGATTGTTGGTACGAGAAATAGGGGTTTATTTCAGTGCAAATCTAGGGATTGAGATAATGGTTTAAAGCTGAGCTAGAGTCAGAATAATGGACGCTTTCTTCCGGTCCACTCTTCTGTTACAATACATGATTTAGAGTCCCATCCGTAAGTGAGACTCTCTAGTCCCTGACCTCCCCTATCCCAACTTTGGCAGTCCCAGGACTCCAATCCCTGTCTACCCAGCCCTGCAAAGTTATTAAAAATGCTACTCAACATCTCAACTACTTACTATCCTCCTCTGAAATGGGAAAGCACAGCCAGAGAAAACAGGATCCAAGTGATGGTCTTAATTTCTGGGACCTGTGCCCTCTCTACATTCTGGTTCTGTAATTTTTCATTCTCGTTTTAGTTTTCTGATGCCTTTATAAAGATGTTTTTTATATTTTTTCCAGCTTTTAAAGTTGTCATCGATGGGAGAGTTGGTTTGACTTTTCCAGTCTGTAATTACCTGAACGGGCAATGACATATCATTCCATGACCTGCTGGCTTTCATTCATAGAGAGTTTGACACGTGTCCCTCTCCCTCTAAAAATTTACAGTGCAAACTAGTTACCACTGACAACTCTATCACTTGAAGGATACAGTTAAGTCCATATTGAAACAATATATACAAATACATTTGCATTTATGCTAGTCATAGTGCACCATGATTTCCACTAACTTCTACCTTGTTCTTAGTACTGGCCTCCTTTTCTCTAGCTTTGATTAATGAAGCACTATTTTGCAAGCAAAGTGTTGGTTACTGGTAATCAAATGCCCACAATATTTAAACCCCATGGCCCAGTTTGCAAAATATAAACACAATATGGCAAATTGAGAAGATTTTGTCAGTGATCACTGGTCCCAAATGGACGGTAAGTCATTTTGCTTCAAGGAACACTTAGACTATGAGGATATTGGTAAAGAGTGTGGAAGATGTACAACAACTAATCTCCATTAAAAGCACATTTAGATCTGAGAGTAATAGTTGAAAGTCTGGAATGGAAAGTAAAGCCATCGGTGGAGATAGCAGAAAGGTTACTAAATTTGGAGGTCAATATCTGAAATGACTTTGCCTGTAGATAGATATTGGATTTTAAGTATAAATAATGTATAAATACTTAAAAGCACATTTGGTTTAAAATCTAAAAATATTTATGAAAGTGCGTTTGGATTATTTTATTTGACTATCATTCAATTTCTTTATAAATATTTATGATAACTATTACATGACATTACATGAGAGAATTTTTTAAGGAAAAATTATCCTACCTCTCAAATTAGCCTTTCTCTATTTTTTCTCAGAATCTAACTCAAAACTCCAAGACTGCTTTACTGAAGTATTTTCCTACTTTAAAAAATAAAACACACACAATAGCTTTTTCATGAGGGGAGAGACAGCATGCTCCATCACATTAAATCTTTCTTATTGATGCCTCTCTTAGTCTTTAGTGGTACCAGGCCATCAGAAATCAATTATGGATCTTCCCAACAGTTCCTATATTTAAGCTCCTGAGAGCTACTAGAGAAAATCTTACAACACACAAATATTTGCCTCTGGAAATAAGAGACCTCCAACCTCAACTGGATCATTAACTAGTTGGTCCTGGGTTCACTCATTTTTTCATTCCCAGAAGAGCTATTTCAAACTTTTACCATTCCTTTTAAGCCCTCAATCCACAACCTTAACTTCCAGCAGAAACCCTTTTCTCCTACTTCACAGAGAAACTTAAGCCATCTTCTGAGTATTACAGCAATCTTCTACCTAAAATTTCTTTCTTGATGTTTTTCAGCTATTATGGAAAAGTTAAAACATATTCAGAATTAGACAGATTATAAAGTGAACCCTCAGGTACATATCATCCAGTTTCCATAATGATCAACTCATGGCCAATATTGTTTCATCGACTACACCTTTTAAAAACTGCATTTCTATTCATTCTTACTTTCTTCATGTCACTCTGAAAGAAGTTTCTTTTCTATCTGAGGTTATTCTCTGCATCAAGATCTGGATTTCATCCCTTGTAGCCTCTTCAAACCCTTGCTCTATTATCCCTCTTTTTAAACACTCCCTTTATACTGACTGATTTCAGTCAGTATTTAAACAATTAATTTACTTTTATATTAGGAAACACACACACACACACACACACACACACATCCTCTTGACACTACATATACCTTTAGCTACCATCCTTTCACCTTCCATTTTCTGCAAAAAATCTGGAAAGAGTATTCTGTACCCACTGTTTCTATTGCCTTATTCCCTCCCACACCACAATCCAAGCAGAAAGGTTGTTTCTAGATACAACACTCTGCTGAAACTGCTCTCATTGAATTTACTGATTTTTTTTTTAAAGAAAATCTTCTTCAAACTCTTGCTTCCTTTTGATCCCATGAAAACAATTTCTCCCACATTTCCTCCTACAGCTCTGACTTCTCCCTCCTTAATCTCCTTCTTTGACTCTCCTTTGTCTCTTTCATGTGGGTGTTCCCTGGAATCTGTCTTTGGCTCTCTTCTCATTTACAATATCTTGGACCAATCTAGCCCACTGCTTATGTCATCACCATCTGTACAGTTTTTCTCAAACATTTGGAGTCTAACCGGATAATGACACATGCGAGAATGAACAATTTTTTTAATTAAAAGATTCATTTCTACTTGTAAAAACGCAAAAATAAATTCATATTACTAAAGAAATACTGATAATAGGTACACAACAGAGAAAATAACGACATTATTTGTAACAGTTCTTCACTGTTTCTGTATCTGACTTGTGGAAACACTTGGCTTTTAGGTCAAATTTCATATGTATCTGCTTCTTTTTTCCCCTTCTTTATACTAATTTAGAGGGTCTTAACTCACAATTTTGACTTGTAGGAATGGTATTAAAGACTTGCTACATTTACCAGATAAATTTTGGATATTGGATTAAGCAAAAAACCAGAAAATGTGATTCTAACTAAAAATTAATGTTTTTTCACATGCTAAGCTGAATAACATATCACAGACAAAAACTAGAAGGATGAATGATTTGACTTGGAAAATGAGAGCAAATGGATTATTGATCTACTCTTTGGTTGTATTCCATTTTGAAAATATTTCTTCATATTCCGATGTGGTACTTGGAGGTGTTTTAAAATATGTTCTATGATATATCAATGACTAATCCTGTTAGAAAAGTGTCAACTTGAGGATTGAGAATTGTCTATCACAGTTTAGTCTTTTAAGACATCCTAATTTTTAAAAAATAATTTTACTTGAGTATAAGTGCTTTACAGTGTTGTTTTGGTTTCTGCTGTATACCAAAGTGAATAAGGTATATGTATACATATATCCCCATATCCTCTCTCTCTTGCGTCTCCCTCCTACCCTCCCTATCCCACCCCTCTAGGTGGTCACAAAGCACCGAGCTGATCTCCCT
>NW_020173113.1:961800-962550 GCF_003031525.2 Neophocaena asiaeorientalis asiaeorientalis | reverse complement strand
TATTTTCTATTTCTTCCTGATTCAGTCTTTGCAGGTTGTGCATTTCTAAGAATTTGTCCATTTCTTCCAGGTTGTCCATTTTTTTGGCATAGAGTTACTTGTAGTAATCTCAGATGATCTTTTGTATTTCTGCAGTGTCACTTGTTACTTTTCCGTTTTCATTTCTAATTCTATTGATTTGAGTTTTCTCCCTTTTTTTTCTTGATGAGTCTGGCTAATGGTTTATCTATTTTGTTTATCTTCTAAAAGAACCAGCTTTTAGTTTTATTGATCTTTGCTATTGTTTCTTTCATTTCTTTTTCATTTATTTCTGATCTAATTTTTATGATTTCTTTCCTTCTGCTAACGTGGGGGCTTTTCTATTCTTCTTTCTCTAATTGCTTTAGGTGCAAGGATAGGTTGTTTATTCGAGATGTTTCCTGTTTCTTAAGGTAGGATTGTATTGCTATAAACTTCCCTCTTAGAACTGCTTTTGCTGCATCCCTTAGGTTTTGGGTCGTCGTGTTTGCCTCTTCGGCAGCTCCAGACTTTTTCCCGGACTCCCTCCTGGCTAGCCGTGGTGCACTAACCCCTTCAGGCTGTGTTCACGCTGCCTCTCCTTGCAGTCCGACCAAAGCCCGTGCCTCAGCTCGCAGCCCCACCCGCCCCGGCTTGTGAGCAGACAAGCCTCTAGGGCTGGTGAGTGCCGGTCAGCACCGATCCTCTGTGCGGGAATCTCCCCACTTTGCCCTCTGCACCACTGTTCCTACG
>NW_020173113.1:949439-961755 GCF_003031525.2 Neophocaena asiaeorientalis asiaeorientalis | reverse complement strand
AGTGACCTGTGCTCGCACACAGGCTTCTTGGTGGCGACAGCAGCAGCCTTAGCGTCTCTTGCCCGTCTCTGGGGTCCGCGCTTTTAGCTGCAGCTCGCGCCCGTCTCTGGAGCTCCTTTAAGCAGCGCTCTTAATCCCCTCTCCTCACACACCAGGAAACAAAGAGGGAAGAAAAACTCTTTTGCCTCTTCGGCAGCTCCAGACTTTTTCCCGGACTCCCTCCTGGCTAGCCGTGGTGCACTAACCCCTTCAGGCTGTGTTCACGCTGCCTCTCCTTGCAGTCCGACCAAAGCCCGTGCCTCAGCTCGCAGCCCCACCCGCCCCGGCTTGTGAGCAGACAAGCCTCTAGGGCTGGTGAGTGCCGGTCAGCACCGATCCTCTGTGCGGGAATCTCCCCACTTTGCCCTCTGCACCACTGTTCCTACGCTCTCCTCCACGGCTCCAAAGCTCCCCCGCTCTGTCACCCGCAGTCTCCACCCATGAAGGGGCTTCCTAGTGTGTGGAAACCTTTCCTCCTTCACAGCTCCCTCCCACTGGTGCAGGTCCCATCCCTATTCTTTTGTCTCTGTTTTTTCTTTTTTTCTTTTGCCCTACCCAGGTATGTAGGGAGTTTCTTGCCTTTTGGGAGGTCTGAGGTCTTCTGCCAGCGTTCAGTAGGTGTTCTGTAGGAGTTGTTCCACGTGTAGATGTGTTTCTGGTGTATCTGTGGGGAGGAAGGTGATCTCCGCCTTACTCTTCCGCCATCTTCCCCTCGTCAAGAATCGTTAATTATCTGTTTGTAGATTTTTTGATGATGGCCATTCTGACCGGTGTGAGGTGATACCTCATTGCAGTTTTTATTTGCATTTCTCTAATGATTAGTGATCTTGAGCATCCTTTCATGTATTTCTTGGCAATCTCTATATGTTCTTTGGAGAAATGTCTATTTAGGTCTTGCACCCATTTTTGGATTGGGTTTTTGTTTTTTTGATATTGATCTGCATGAGTTGCTTGTATATTTTGAAGATTAATCCTTTGTCAGTTGCTTCATTTGCAAATAATTTCTCCCATTCTGAGGGTTGTCTTTTCATCTTGTTTAGGTTTCCTTTGCTGTGCAAAAGTTTTTAAGTTTCATAAGGTCCCATTTGTTTATTTTTGTTTTTATTTCCATTTCTCTAGGAGGTGGGTCAAAAAGGATCTTGTTGTGATTTATGGCATAACATTTTCTGCCTATGTTATCTTCTAAGAGTTTTATAGTGTCTGGCCTTACATTTAGGTTTTTAATCCATTTTGAGTTTATTTTTGTGTATGGTGTTAGGGAGTGTTCTAATGTCATTCTTTTACATGTAGCTGTCCAGTTTTCACAGCACCACTTATTGAACAGGCGGGCTTTTCTCCATTGTATATTTTTGCCTCCTTTGTCAAAGATAAGGTGACCACATGTGCTGGGCTTGTCTCTGGGCTTTTTATGCTATTCCTTTGACCTATATTTCTGTTTTTGTGCCAGTACCATACTCTCTTGATTACTGTAGCTTTGTAGTATAGTCTGAAGTCAGGGAGTCTCATTCCTCCAGCTCCATTTTTTCCCCTCAAGACTGCTTTGGCTATTCTGGGTTTCTTGCGTTTCCATGCAAAGTGTAAAATTCTCTGTTCTAGTTCTGTGAAAAATGTCATTGGTAGCTTGATAAGGATTGTACTGAATCTGTAGTCTGCTTTGCGTAATATAGTCATTTTCACAATGTTCATTCTTCCAATCCAAGAATGTGGTATATCTCTCTACCTGTTTGTATCATCTTTCATTTTTTTGATCATTGTCTTATAGTTTTTGACATACAGGTCTTTTACCACCTTAGGTAGGTTTATTCCTAGATACTTTATTGTTTTTGTTGCAATGGTAAATGGGAGTGTTTTCTTAATTTCGCTTTCAGATTTTTCATCATTAGTGTATAGGAATGCCAGAGATTTCTGTGGATTAATTTAGTATCCTGCTACTTTACCAAATTCATTGATTAGCTCTAGTCATTTTCTGGTAGCATCTTTAGGATTCTCTATGTATAGTATCATGTCATCTTCAAACACTGACAGTTTTACTTCTTCTTTTCTGATTTAAATTCCTTTTAATTCTTTTCCTTCTCTGCTGTGGCTACAACTTCCGAAACTCTGCTGAATAATGGTTTCTGTTTTTCACCATTGAGAACGGTGTTGGCTGTCGATTTGTCATATGTGACCTTTATTATTATTATTTTGTGTGTGTGTGTGTGTGTGTGTGGTCCGCCGGGCTCTCACTGTTGTGGCCTCTCCCATTGCGGAGCACAGGCTCCAGACGCGCAGGTTCAGCGGCCATGTCTCATGGGCCCAGCCGCTCCGCAGCATGTGGGATCTTCCCGGACCGGGACGCGAACCCGTGTCCCCTGAATTGGCAGGCGGACTCTCAACAACTGTGCCACCAGGGAAGCCCTGACCTTTATTATTTTGAGGTAGGTAACCTATGCCCACTTTCTGGAGAGTTTTTAACATAAATTGGTGTTGAACTTTGTCAAAAGCTTTCTCTGCATCTATTGGGATGATCATATGGTTTTTATACTTCAGTTTGTTAATATGGTGTATCACATTCACTGATTTGTGTATATTGAAGAATCCTTTCATTCCTGTGATAAACCCCAATTAATCACTGTTTATTATCCTTTTCATGTGCTGTTGGATTCTGTTTGCTAGTATTTTGTTGAGGATTTTTGCATCTGTGTTCATCAATGATATTGACCTGTACCTTTCTTTTTTTGTGACATCCATCTTTGTCTGGTTTTTGTATCAGGGTGATGGTGGCTTTGTAGAATGAGTTTGGGAGTGTTCCTCCCTCTGCTATATTTTAGAAGACTTTGAGAAGGATAGATGTTAGCTCTTCTCTAAATGTTTGATAGAATTCGCCTGTGAAGCCATCTGGTCCTGGCTTATTTTGGAAGAGTTTGAGAAGAATAGGTGTTAGCTCTTCTCTAAATGTTTGATAGAATTCGCCTGTGAAGCCATCTGGTCCTGGCCTTTTGTTGGTTGGAAGATTTTTAATCACAGTCTCAATTTCCGTGCTTGCGATTGGTCTGTTTATATTTTGTATTTCTTCTTGGTTCAGTCTTGGAAGGATGTATTTTTCTAAGAATTTGTCCATTACTTCCAGGTTGCCCGTTTTATTGGCATATTGTTGTTTGTAGTAATCTCTCATGATCCTTTGTATTTCTGCAGTGTCAGTTTTACTTCTCCTTTTTCATTTCTAATTCTATTGATTTGAGTCTTCTCCCTTTTTTTCTTGATGATTCTGGCTCGAGGTTTATCAATTTTGTTTATCTTCTTAAAGAACCAGCTTTTAGTTTTTTTGATCTTTGCTCTTGTTTCCTTCATTACTTTTTCATTTATTTCTGATCTGATCTTTATGATTTCTTTCCTTCTGCTAACTTTGGGGGTCTTTTTGTTCTTCTTTCTCTAATTGCTTTAGGTGTAAGGTTAGGTTGTTTATTTGAGATATTTCTTGTTTCTTGAGGTAGGATTGTATCGCTATAAACTTCCCTGTTAGAAATGCTTTTGCTACATTCCATAGGTTTTGGGTCACTGTGTTTTCATTAGCATTTGTTTCTAGGTATTTTTTGATATCCTCTTTGATTTCTTCAGTGATCTCTTGCTTATTTAGTAGTGTCTCGTTTAGCCTCCGTGTGTTTATGTTTCTTACAGTTTTTTTCTTGTAACTGATATCTAGTCTCATAGTGCTGTTGTCAAAAAAGATACTTGATATGATTTTAATTTTCTTAAATTTACCGAGGCTTGATTTGTGACCCAAGATATGATCTATCCCAGAGAATGTTCCATAAGCACTTGAGAAGAAAGCATATTCTGTTGTTTTTGAATGGAATATCCTATAAATATCAATTAAGTCTATCTGGTCTAATGTGTCTTTTAAAACTTGTGTTTCCTTATTTATTTTCATTTTGGATGATCTGTCCATTGCTGAAAGTGGGGCGTTAAAGTCCCCTACTATGATTGTGTTACTGTTGATTTCCCCTTTTATGGCTGTTAGCATTTGCCTTATTTATTGAGGTGCTCCTATGTTGGGTGCATAAATATTTACAATTTTTATATCTTCTTCTTAGATTGATCTCCTGATCATTATGTGGTGTCCTTCTTTGTCTCTTGTAATAGTCATTATTTTAAAGTCTATTTTGTCTAATATGAGAATTGCTGCTCCAGCTTTCTTTTGATTCCCATTTGCATGGAATATCGTTTTCCATCCCCCACTTTCAGTCTGTATGTGTCCCTAGGTCTGAAGTCATCTCTTGTAGACAGCATATATACAGGTCTTGTTTTTGTACCCATTCAGCCAGTCTGTGTCTTTTGGTTGGAGTGTTTAGTCCATTTATATTTAAGGTAATTATCATTATGTATGTTCCTATTACCATTTTCTTAATTGTTTTGCATTTGTTTTTGTAGGTCTTTTCCACCTCTTGTGTTTCCTGCCCGGAGAAGCTCATTTAGCATTTTTTGTAAAGCTCATTTGGTGGTGCTGAATTCTCTTAATTGTTGCTTGTCTAAAGGTTTTCATTTCTCTATTGAATGTGAATGAGATCCTTGCTGTGTAGAGTTTTCTTGGTTGTGGCTTTTTTCCTTTCATCACTTTAAAAATGTCCTGCCACATCTTTCTGGCTTGCAGAGTTTCTGCTGAAAGATCAGATGTTAACATTATTGGGTTTCCCTTGTATATTATTTGTTGCTTTTCCCTTGCTGATTTTAATATTTATCTTTGTATTTAGTTTTTGATAGTTTGATTAATATGTGTCTTGGCGTGTTTCTCCTTGGGTTTATCCTGTATGGGACTCTCTGCACTTCCTGGACTTGACTATTTCCTTTCCCGTGTTAGGGAAGTTTTCAACTGTAATATCTTCAAATATTTTCTCAGTCCCTTTCTTTTTCTCTTCTTCTGGGAACCCTATAATTCAGATGTTGGTGCATTTAATGTTGTCCCTGAGGTCTCTGAGACTGTCCTTAATTCTTTTCATTCTTTTTTCTTTGTTCTGCTCTGCAGCAGTTACTTCTACTCTTTTATCTTCCAGGTCACTTATACTTTCTTCTGCCTCAGTTATTCTGCTATTGAGTCCTTCTAGGGTATTTTTTATTCCATTTATTTTGTTGTTCATCATTGTTTGTTTGCTCTTTAGTTCCTCTAGGTCCTTGTTAAGCATTTCTTGTATTTTCACCATTTTATTTCCGAGATTTTGGATCATCTTTACTATTATTACTCTGAATCCTTTTTCAGGTAGACTGCCTATTTCCTCTTCATTTGTTTGGTCTGGTGGGTTTTTACCTTGCTCCTTCATCTGCTGCATATTTCTCTGTTTTCTCATTTTGTTTAACTTACTATGTTTGGGGTCTCCTTTTTGCAGGCTGGAGGTTCATAGTTCCTGTTATTTTTGGTGACTGCCTCTTGTGGGTGGGGTTGGTTTAGTGGCTTTTGTAGCCATCCTGTTGGAGGGGCTGGTGCCTGTGTTCTTGTGGGTGGGGCTGTATCTTGTCCTTTTGGTGGGCAGGGCCATGTCCAGTGCTGTGTTTTGTGGTGTCTGTGAACTTATATGAATTTAGGCAGCCTCTCTGCTAATGGGTGGGGTTGTGTTCCTGTCTTGCTAGTTGTTTGGCATGGGGCATCCAGCACTGGAGCTTTCTGGCCATTGGCTGGAGCTGTGTCTTAAGGTTGAGATGAAGATCTCTGGGAGACCTCTCACCAGTTGATATTACATGGGCCCAGGAGGTTTCTGATGGTCCAATATTCTGGATTCGGCCCTCCTATCTTGGAGTCTCAGGCCTGATACTTGGCCGTGGCACCAAGACCTTGCCAGCCACACAGTTCAGAATAAAAGAAGAAAGATAAAAAAACAACAAAATGAAACAAAACAAAAACAAAATTTCGGACAGACAGAACTCTAGGATAAATGGTAAAAGCAAACTTACACAGACAAAATCACACAAAGAAGTGTACACAACCATACTCACAAAAGGAGAAAAAGGAAAAAAATATATATATAAAGGAAGAGAGCAACCAAACCAATAAACAAATCCACCAATGATGATAGGCTCTAAGTACTAAACTAAGATAAACATAAAACCAGAAACAAATTAGGTGCAGAAAGCAAACCCCAAGTCTACAGTTGCTCCCAAAGTCCACCACCTCAATTTTGGGAACATTCATTGTCTATTCAGGTATTCTTCAGATTCAGGGTTTATCAAGTTGATTGTGGGAATTTAATCTGCTGCTCCTGAGGCTGCACGGAGAAATTTTGCTTTCTCTTCTTTGTTCACACAGCTCCTGGGGTTCAGCTTTGGTTTGGGCCCCGCCTCTGCATGTAGGCTGCCCTCAGGAGTCTGTTCCCCACCCAGACAGGACGGGGTTAAAGCAGCAGTTGATTAGGGTTCTGTTGCTCTCTCAGGCCGGGGGCAGGGAGTGGTGCAGTAGTCATAATTGGAATGCGGGGCAAGCCTGATGTGGCAGAGGCCAGCGTGACGTTGCACCAGCCTGAGGGGTGATGTGTGTTCTCCTGGTAAAGTTATCCCTGGATCATGGGACCCTGGCAGTGGCGTGCTGCACAGGCTCCCAGAGGGGGAGGTGTGTATCTCAGAGACTTCTCACAACAGTTTATTTTTTTTGCAGTACACGGGCCTCTCACTGTTGTGGCCTCTTCCGTTACGGAGCACAGGCTCCGGACGCACAGGCTCAGCGGCCATGGCTCACAGACCCAGCCACTCCGCGGCATGTGGGATCTTCCCGGACCGGGGTACGAACCCATGTCCCCTGCATCGGCAGGCAGACTCTCAACCACTGCGCCACCAGGGAAGTCCCATTGAGTATATTTTTAAGTAATTGAACTTGAGCAATCCACTTAGAATCAGAGAAATAGTCTTTAATTGGCATTATTTGTGATGAGGAGATATTGCTATCTCAACTCTCATTTCAAATTCTCATGTGAGCCACTACCCCAGACAGTCAGCTTACTTCAGTTTGGAAAAGCAGGCCTGAAAAGATGCATGTTCAGTGACTTCAGTCAGGTTGTCTTCACAATCTTCACTGTAAGGGAGAGATTGTTATCCCTAATTTATAGATGATAAAACTGAGGCTTAAAAAGGTTAAGGAACTTTCCTAAGAAGACATTTGGACAGGCTGACTAAGAGTCAGCAGTAGTTTTTAAGAAAAATTCAGATTGAACTGCTCTTAATTAAGTTTTCTAAAAAACTGGCCTTAGCAAAGCAGGCAAATTTTCTCTTTCATGTTTTCAGACTTCCCTTTCTCTGTCCCTGTTGTAATTTTAAAGCATTACCCCAATGTTCTGTGACATTCCTACGATTGAATAGTGAAATCTATAACCCTTCCCCATGAATCTGGGCTTTGTGATTGTTTGACCAATTGAATGTTATAGAAGTGATGTTGTGCTACTTTCTGAGCCCAGGCCTCAAGAAATTGTCAACTTCAACTTCTTGTCCCTTGGGAAGATCATTCTTATAACCCAGCTCCCATGCTGTGAGGAAGCCCAAGCCACTATATGGAATAGTCCAACATGGAGAGGAACCAATAACCAGTACCAACTTGCCAGCTATATGGGTGAGCCATCTTGGAAGTAAATGCTCAACCCAGCTGAGCTCAGCTCAAGTAAAGCCACCATATGTGGCACTACATGGAGCAAAGACAAATTGTCCCCAATGAGCCCTTCCCAAATTTCAGATTCATAAGCAAAATAATTGATCACTGTTCTTTTAAATCTCAAGGTAGTTTGGTGTGAAGCAATAGATAACCAGAATATCCCCCTGCTTTTAATACTCCTCTCCCTCTCCTTCCTTTCTTGTTAATTTTACTTGCTTTCCCCCAAATCTGTCTCACAATCAACAGAAACTTTTTTGCCTTGGGGAAGGATATGTTCAATACTGTCATTCTTTTTATAAGATGATGAACAGCAAAGATTCTTATTTTGTTCATTTCTGTGTGGACTGAGTAGAAGCTCAGCAAATTTTTTTCTTAGTCTTTTGGGCAGCTATAACAGAGTACCATAGACTGGGTGGCTTATAAACAGTAGGAATTTATTTTTCGCAGTTCTGGAGGCTAGGAAGTCCAAGATCAAGGTACCAACAGATTCAGTGTATGGTGAGAGCTCACTTCCTGGTTCATGGTTGTCTTATTGTTGTGTCTTCACATGGCAGAAAGGACAAGGGAGCTCTGTGGTCTCTCTTATAAGGGCACAAATCCCATTCATGAGAGCTCCAGCCTCATGACCTAATCACCTCCCAAAGGCCCCACCTCCAAATACCATCACTTTGGGGGTTAGGATTTAACATATGAATTTTGGGAGGACACAATCTATAGCAAATTTATTTAACTGGATTGATTGATAGCAGTCATTTTAACCAGTTTTCCATTATTTTTATTAAAAGGTGTTTGAACTACTCCTCATAGCTACTCAATCATATGTTCCGGAGTGGGGCTTGGGAAGCTACATTTTTAATAACCTTCCCAGCTAATTTCTACACATATCAAAGTTTGAAAACTTTGCCACAGTGGTCGTTTAAAATTCCTTTGGAATGAGGATTATTGCGAGATTTAAAGAGACTCTAACTGCTATAAAGCATTTAGCATGGAGCTAGGCCTATTATAAGAGCTAAACAAATTTCATTTACTACCATCATTGCCAACATCATCATTGCTATTTTTAAAGGTTATCTTTAAGTTTGGAAGATACTTACTCATGTGTCTTTGGGGGCAAACAGGGGTTGTCAGTGTGCTAGTTTGCCTGTTATAATAAGCAGTTGTTGCCTATTGTTCAGAATGTTCTGTGCCCCAGGAATCAGATGTAGGCTAGCAGTTATCTCCAGGAGACCAGAGTAATTTTAGGCAAAACATTCTTCAGAGTGTCTACTCACCTGATTCAGTTTCACATACATATGTACAAGAGACAAGACATAAAGGTTTATCTGATATATACTCTGACAACGGTTTACTATCAATGATTTACTATCATTGACACCCAAGGCACCCACAAGGAAATTCTAGTAAACACTTCACCAAATTTCCCTGGTTCCCTCTGGGAATATGTGGGACCTGATATTCCATTTCAGTATAGAAGCAGATATACTAACTTATGGGCTGAAAGCCTGATTGGACAGGCTAGTCATAAATCAGCAGCACTTTTTAAGAAAATTCAACACTCTCTACAATTTATTTTCCTTTGGATTTTTTTTTTGCAGTACGCGGGCCTCTCACTGCTGTGGCCTCTCCCATTGCAGAGCACAGGCTCTGGACGTGCAGGCTCAGCAGCCATGGCTCACGGGCCAAGCCGCTCCGCGGCATGTGGGATCCTCCTGGACCGGGGCACGAACCCGTGTCCCCTACATCGGCAGGCAGACTCTCAACCACTGCGCCACCAGGGAAGCCCTGGGTGTGGTTTTTAAGGGCACCTGTTTGGTGGAAAGCATTCAGATTAGATTATTAAGTCTCAGTTAGGCTGAATGCTTATAGAAGGGGATACTTTGACATTCAAATTTATTGATTAACTTAGGGTCAACAATATCACATTTTATTTCAATCCTTGTTGCTAAAAAATAACAACTCTCTACAGTGTTCTGCCCTAGTAAGAACAGTGTAGTGAATAGTTTGAATCTGTGTAAATTACTTAACCTCTCTCTGCCTCAGTTTCCTCATTTGTAAAAAAGAGGAATCATAATGGTACCTCAAAAGATTGTTCAGGATTAAATCAGTTAATGTATGAAAATGCATAGAATACTTTTTGGCACATAGTAAGCATTATAAAGGTATTAGCTATTATTATTATTTGGAAAGAAACCACATTACTAGGCAATTTTTCTCTTAGTACAGACCTATAACTGAGATAAAAGATAAAACTAGAAGAAATGTAGAAATCAGGCTGAGGCCTGGACACCTGACTATTCCCTAAGGGTGAGATCAGGATTTTTCCTGTTCACTTCGGAACGTTTAGAATCTTGCATCTTGTCTGGCACAGGATTGGTGCTCAGTAAACTTCTGTTGAATAAATGATGGTTCCTAAAAGATGAATACTTGTTGATTATTAAGATTTCTTCTTGTCTTTTGTCTCTCTGCTTAGAGTTTGACTGTGACAAGAGTGCTCTTTAGTTGATGATTATTGTTAGATTCTGTGTCATTGTGTATGACTATTTTTGTTGCTTATCTCTTGTTAGAGGAACCTGATGGAGAAAAAGAAGGGAAAAAGTAACATAAGTGGCCCCAGAAACCAATAAAGAAGGTGAAACAGCTGGCTGCAAACTTTATGGTCTAAAGAATTTTGACTTATCTTTGAAGTGTATTTAAATGATAAAAAGAAAAGATCTCAACTGACCAGGGTGTAATTACAGGGACTAAACCTATAAAAGACAATAATCCCCTCCACGCTCTCTTTTCTGAGAGATATTATAGGCATGTAATGGCAGCAGCCAAAAATTGTCCAGCTCAGTGTTTTGCTGTGTTTCAGAGCCCAGGCAGCAGTGCTTGATACAATCTCATCAAAGTAAATATCAAACTTGGTCACAAGATTGAATCACTGCATGTTGAAAGTCTATGTGACGTCAGTAACCTAATCAGGCAAATATGGACATTTTCTATAAGTGCATTTTTGTTAAGAGATAGTGTGTATCAAATTCAGGATACCATGGAAATGAAAAGCTATGAGTAATAAATCCCTAGAGCCTTTGATGGGAGTAGGAGTTTTCAGCCTGTTCATCTGCCATGCTGCAGATCAGGAATATATTCATTCTTCTTCATTTTCCTCATTGCGTCACTTGGGGAGATGCTTCTGCCATGTTTATTTAGAAAGCCCCAGGCTGGAATCAAACTAAGAAAAAAAGTCACTGCTCTTTCCTAATTTACAGTGGAGCTCCCTCCTCACCCGCCCCAACACCACTTTAGTATCACCTTGATCCATATGTATAGATTGATGTTGAATGCCTTGAGATGTCGGCAGGAGAAGTGGAGATTGTTGGTAAAAATAAAGGGCTCTACCAACAGTTTTTCAAAGCAGATGGCCTTCAAAAAGCTGTACATAGACTCACATGTCCAAAAATTTGTTTTATATATTTCTTTTTAAAGCTTAAACATCTAAAAGAAAATGATAAAACAAAATTAAGACCGGAGAAAATACACTTCCTAGTCTCTTGATTCAAGAAACCGTAAGATATGAAGTATGATTTATTCTAATGGAGTGGGTTATCAGCACAATAAAGAAATGTAAGCATCCATTAGCTTTTGCAGTGTTAAATAAAATCCCAACACTTAGTGCCTTAAAGCAATCAGTCCTTTCACTCATGATTCTGTGGGTTGGTTGGGCAGTTTTTCTGGTCCACTAATCCCTGCTGGCAGGTTGGCTAAAGGCTGGATGACCTAAGACAGTCTCACTCAGATATCTTGTCTCTCATCATTCAGCAGGCTAGCCCTGGGTCCTACACATGGTGGTCTCAGAGTTCTAAGAGTATGAAAGCAGAAGCTGCAAGATTTTTTAAGACCTAGGTTGACAATTATACAATATCATTTCCATTGCATTCTGTGGTCAAAGCAAGTCACAAGATTCAAAAAGTGGATAAATGGACTATCTCCTGATGGTAGGAGCTGCAGACTATTGCTGTATTTGCAGTCTCCTGGATGAAGTGTACATACAATGCATGGCACCCTAATCACAATTATGCTAAGCAAACCTACTGCTAGAGACAGAGGTGTGATGGTGGCAAGCATGCTAGAAACTGGACTCCAAAGCCCAGGGTTCTAGAGAAGGTCTTGCCATGTATTATTTCCTGACCTTAAATAAATCCACTCTATTTGTCTGGGCCTCAATTTAGTCATCTCTGAAATGAGGGGTTGGATAAGATAACCTCTAAGGTCTCTTCCAGATTTCTCAGGACTCTAAGAATCCAACACACTTCCCAGTTTTTGAAGGCAAGATTTACTAGTGCTAAGGCTCTCAAGGGGACATTGCAAAATTCTAAACTTTTATTTTAACTTTGTGACTCTAATTTGGAAAAAAATCACATGGTATGATTACAACCATGTAAAAGTATAATTATGAAAGAAAATATTTAATAATTAATGGCAGGGCTTCCCTGGTGGCGCAGTGGTTGAGAGTCCGCCTGCCGATGCAGGGGACGCGGGTTCGTGCCCCGGTCCGGGAGGATCCCACATGCCGCGGAGCGGCTGGGCCTGTGAGCCATGGCTGCTGGGCCTGCGTGGCCGGAGCCTGTGCTCCGTGGCGGGAGAGGCCACAGCAGCGAGAGGCCCGTGTACCACAAAAAAAAAAAAAAAAAA
>NW_020173113.1:915302-949379 GCF_003031525.2 Neophocaena asiaeorientalis asiaeorientalis | reverse complement strand
TTTACCAAAAAAAAAAAAAAAAAAAAAATAAAGGGCAGAATGGTAGGTTTGAGGGTTTTAAATGTTATTTTAACAGATTTTAAAAATATTTGTTACTATATTATCTCTTCAATAAAAAGGAATAAATAATTTTCATGTAATATCTCTAAAAAGAAAATTGTTCCCAGATCAGCAGGATCACAATTCTTACAGCTTCCAGAAGCAACAAGTAATCACTTGCTTGTTTAGCCTTTTCCATTCTCTAGTACACAGCAGAGAGAATGGTGAGAGAAATCTTTGCCTCCTATGCTCTTCTCTCCCTGTCACATGCCCTGCCCAGACTCCCCACAAAGCACATCACTTTTCTTGCTCAGACATGAACACTTAAACTTTGGATTGGAAATTATTTTCCCTCAAATTGATCAAACTTTCAGGAAAAGTGTTCTGAGAAATAAAGAAAGAAAGTAAAATGAAGGATTTGGCTAAGGAGTCCTCCATTTCCAATTTGAGCCATCAATCTCCTATTGACCCATTTTCTTGGATCTTTCCAGGCTTATCTTACTTGACCTCTCAGGTGAGTTAGACCTTTTTGACCACTCCCTTTTTTCTGGGTGGTTCTTTCTCCCTTAGTTTCTTTCTTTCTCTTTTTTAAATGATGCCTTCATTTTATTTTTAAAATTTATTTAATTAATTTATTTTTGGCTGCATTGGGTCTTTTTTTCTTTTTACATCTTTATTGGAGTATAATTGCTTTACAATGGTGTGTTAGTTTCTGCTTTATAACAAAGTGAATCAGTTATACATATATATATGTCCCATATCTCTTCCCTCTTGCATCTCCCTCCCTCCCACCCTCCCTATCCCACCCCTCCAGGCGGTCACAAAGCACCGAGCTGATCTCCCTGTGCTATGCGGCTGCTTCCCACTAGCTATCTACCTTACGTCTTCATTGCTGCGCGTGGGCTTTCTCTAGTTGTGGCGAGCGGGAGCTACTCTTGGTTGCAATGCGCAGGCTTCTCATCACGGTGGCTTCTCTTGTTGCAGAATACGGACTCTAGGCACGTGGGCTTCAGTAGTTGTGGTGTGTGGGCTCAGAAGTTGTAGCTTGTGGTCTCAGTAGTTGTGGCACACAGGCTTCGTTGCTCTGCAGCATGTGGGATCCTCCTGGACCAGGGCTCAAACCCGCGTCCCCTGCATTGCAGGCAGATTCCTAACCACTGCACCACCAGGGAAGCCCTCTCCCTTAGTTTCTGAGACACCGCTCTGACTTCTTCCTCACAGCCTTCTTTTCCATGGCCAGTCACTTGAGTGTTGGTGGTGTCTAAGCTTTGTCTCTGGTCCTCTTCTCCGATCATCCTACACTAATCCTGAGTGAACTCACGCCCATGATTTCAAAGACTTTTCACGTTCTGTTGACTCCTGGTTATATATCTCTATCACAGACTTCTCTCCTGATCTTCAGATTGCACCCTTGGCAGCTTTACAATGACTTCCCTTAGGCACCTTCAACACAACACAATCCCAAACTCCTGTATCCTCAGCCCAGTGAATTACTGTCCACCCAGTCACCTACAGTAGAAAACTGGGAAACCACATTCTCTCTTCAGCAAGCCAGGCCTATTTTCCTTCAGAATCGCTCCCTGTCATTCCTCTGCTCTACTCAGGAGGACTGATGGCCTGCAGGTTGCATCTGTTGCGGACTCTCAACCACTGCGCCACCAAGGAAGCCCTGATTGAGTTTTTATTTGAGAGGCCCTGGTGTTAAGTATTAGCAAGACTCAATAATGGGGACTTTTTTTTGCCAAAGCTGATCTGCCACTGCTACTGCTGAGTCCTGGCCCACCAAATCAAGGACTAATTTGGCACCACTGAGCTCCTAATTTAGCATCATTCTCTGTGGGGGACCAGCCAGCTACCTGATGGCAAGTTGATTACATCTGGCCCTTTCTTATCATAGAGGGGCCACAGTTTGTTCTTACTATTATGAGTATAGATTTGCCTTCTCAACATTACCATCTATGGGCTTATGGAATGCCTAATTCACAATCATGTTATCACACACAGCAATGCTTCTGTCTAAGGGATATACTTCACTGCAGGGAAAGTACAGTAATAAATCATGCCACTACAATTTCCTTATCTTGGCTTGTACCCCATCACTCAGGAGCTTCAGCCTGATAAAATAGTAGAATGTCTTAATTGAGATGCAGTTATGGTAACAACTGGGAAGTCACATTCTGTGGTGTTGGGATGTTCTCCCTCAGGATGTGGCATATTCTTTGAACCAGTGACCAACATATATGGTATGTTTCTCCCTTATATAGAATACATGGGTCCAGGAATTAAGAGGAAGAAGTGGTAATGACCTTTTTCACTATTATATCTAATAATCACCTAACAGAACTTTTGCTTCCTGTCCATAGCATTTAGCTCTATGGGTATAGAAGTCTTGGTTCCAAAGGAAAAAATGCTCCCAGTCAGTGTCAATATAAACTAGAAGTTGAGACTGTCACCTGTCATTTGGAGCTCCTCATACCACTGAACCAACAATCAGAGAAAGGGTAATTATATTGGCAGATGTGATTGATCATGATTAACGATGGGCAATTGGCTTGCTGCTATACAATGGGGGGTTGGGAGGACTATGTCTGAAACCCAGAAGATTCATGGGAGCATCTTTTAGTACTTCTGTGTCTGATGGTAAAAGCCAATCAAAGTCTCCAGCAACCTAATTTAAGTATAGGAGCACCAAGGATTCAGAAAGAAAGATCCTGAAAAGGAATGAAGGATTGGATTGCCCAACTGGGAAAACTACTCCAACCAGTCAAATGCGCTGGCTGAGAGGGCAAGAATAACAAAACATGAGGTAGAAGAATAAAGTGATAAATATCAACTATGGCCACATGCCCAGTTACAGGAACAAGAATTGCAGCAGCGAGGTGTACTTCATTATGTGTGTATTAAACAACAATGTCCCTTTTCATTTCATTTCTCTCTCCCTACTATTTTGTATGATGAATGTTGGTAATAAGCACTTGGCTTTTTAACTTACAGGTCAACAGACTCCAAGGAACCACATCTAGTATTTACAAGAGTGATTCCATAATTCCAAGAAGTCTTGGACTTAAGATAGAAAAATGACTAATGAAACTTTCTTCCTCCCCTTGTTGGAGAGAGCTGTGACTTGTATCATGAGTAGTTGTCTCATGTCTGGCAGAAGCATGAATTTGTTAAATGTGGCTATGAGGTGAGAATGGATGCTGAGTAGCTAAGAAGACTGGCTATGTTAGTCCTTTGTCAGTTTGCCCCCACATCTGTTTCTTGCCTTTCCCCAGCTCTGCTCTGTATCCTAGGGAGTTGACTTCTATGGGTTACATTATCCAGACTCTCAAGTCATCTGGCTTGCAACTGGACTTGACATTGGTAGGAGATTGGAGGGTGGGAATGAGAAAGAAGCTAGGGTGTTTACACCCTTTCTCTCTGATGTAGGCAGATTTTCCAGCTGTGGCTACATCTGTGGCTTCAGTTCTTGCCAGACAAGCTACTGTATTTCCAGCTTCCTCTGTGTAATCCTGGCCCCTGAGCTTCAGTAACATGGCTTCATCTATTGCCCTCTGGTTGAGGAGTGGTGGGAGCTTCTTGCTGTTGACAATCTCTGGAGTCCCTCACTGTGCTCTGTTTGGCTCCCAGCTCCTCTCTCATTTGTGTAATCAACTCTCTGCATTAAATTCCCCAAATGATACAGTCAAATTCCTATTCCTTAATATGTCCTGTGACTGTTCATTCCTGTCCACTTCTTACAACCACTATCTTACATATATCAGTTTCTCACTACCTTTCACCTGGGTTATTGGTCTTACTTTTCAAACTCCACTCCACCACTCCCCCCTCTCTTAATTAACACACGTAGGCTCTATGTCTTTAGTTTCTTCTCCTCTACTTCAAACAAGAATAACTTTCAGATGTGTAGGTCCATCAGTCATGTTGTTTTAAAACTAGACCTTTTAACTTTATGACCTAGTGACTTGTGCCTTCTACTCAGTATAGAAGTTGTCTTTAGAAACTGAGAAACCAAGGAAGGTTGGCAGAAATGATATTGGAAGTCCAAAATTCTCTCCTTTCCATCTTTGCTGAAATGTTAATATTACTAAAATTTATTTGTCTCCCTAGCTTCATTCTTTCTCTTTGTATATTTCTAAAGAACATTGTTACATTGATGCTCAGATGAAATACTTCATTTTTCTGACAGTATCATCTTTAGATGTTCATCATGAATATTTTGAAAGTTCAGAATAGTATAAGGAAGAAATAATCATCCATAATTCCACAACCCCAAAACAATCATTGTTAGCAGATCATTGAATAATCCTCTTGTTTTTTCTATGCATTTAAAAAACAAAGTTGTTATATATAAAATAGATAATCAACAAGGATCTACTGTATAGCACAGGGAACTCGACTCAATATTCTGTAATAACCTATACGGGAAAAGAATATGAAAAAGAATGGATATATGTATATGTATAGCCAAATCACTTTGTTGTACACCTGAAACTAACACAACATTGTAAATCAACTATACCCCAATATAAAATAAAAATTAAATTAAAAAATAATGAAAAAATTTGTTATAAAACATATTCAATTCACATTTACTTTGTATCTTAATTGGTGGTCTAGGTCCACATCAAGTTCAAGAGAAAAAAAACAATAAAATGTATCCAAAAATAAAGTTGAGATCCATATTACTTTTATTTAAAATTTTTATTGAAATATTTGTATATTCGCATACAGTTGTGAAAAAAAAAATAGAATTCCCTTCCGCACCTGACCCAGTTTCATCCAATGGTGATACTTTGCAAAACTATAATAGAATATCACAACCAGGATATTGACATTGATACAATGCAAGCATCTTATTCATATTTCTCCAGTTTCACTTGTATTTATTTGTGTTTGTATGTATGTGTGTGCATGTTTGTGTCTATGTATTACTTCTTAAACAATTGTATCAGCCATGTGGTTTCGTATATCCACCACCACAGTCAAGATACTTAACATTTCCAACACTCAAAGATCTCTCAAGTTACACTTTTATAACTACACCCACTCTTGCAGGGGCCACTCTTCATTGCAGTGCGCGGGCCTCTCACTGTCGCGGCCTCTCCTGTTGCGGAGCACAGGCTCCAGATGCGCAGGCTCAGTAGTTGTGGCTCACGGGCCCAGTTGCTCCGCGGCATGTGGGATCTTCCCAGACCAGGGCTCGAACCCGTGTCCCCTGCATTAGCGGGCAGATTCTCAACCACTGCGCCACCAGGGAAGCCCCTAAAATGTAGTCATTTCAAAAAGTTACATAATTGGAATCATACAGTATGTAACCTTTGTGGATTGGCTTCTTTCACTCAGCATAGTTTCCTGGAGATTCCTCAAAGTAGTTGTGTGTATCAATAGTTCTTTCCTTTTTCTTGCTAAGTAGCATTCCATGGTATATGGATCTACCACAGTTTCTTTAACTATTCACCTGTTGAAGGACATATGGGCAGATAAATAAAGCTACTATGAACATTTGTGTACAGGTTTTTGTGTGAATATAAGTTGTTATTTCTCTGGGATAAATGCCCAAGACTGCAATTTACAGGAAGTATTGTAATTACATGTTTAGTTTAAAAAAAAAACTGCCAGAGTATTTTCAGCAAGACTGTACAATTTTACATTTCCATTCTCAATGTTTGAATGATCCAGTTTTTCCACATCATTATCAGTATTTGATGTTGTCACTATTGTTTACTTTAGCCATTTTGATGGGTGTAGGGTTATCTCACTGTGGTTTTAATTTTCATTTCTTTGATGACCAATGGTATTGAACGTCTTTTCATGTGCTTACTAAATGGCTACCTATATATCCTCTTCGGTGAAATGTCTGGTCATGTCTTTTGCCCATTTTTTAATTGGATTATTTTTTTCTGTTGACTTTTTTTTTTTTTTTTTTTTTGCGGTACACAGGCCTCTCACTGTTGTGGCCTCTCCCGTTGTGGAGCACAGGCTCCGGACGCGCAGGCTCAGCGGCCATGGCTCATGGGCCCAGCCTCTCCTCAGCATGTGGGATCTTCCCGGACCAGGGCACGAACCTGTGTCCCCTGTATCGGCAGGCGGACTCTCAACAATTGTGCCACTAGGGAAGCCCTTCTGTTGACTTTTGAGAGTTCATTATATATTTATGATACAGGTCTTCTACTGGATACGTAGTTTGTACATATTTTCTTCTAGTTGTCTGTCACCCTTTTAACAGTGTCTTTTGCAAGGGAAACTTTTAAATTTTGTTGAAATCCAGTTTATCAATTTTTCCTTTTGTGGATCATTCTTTTGGTAACAAGTCTAAAAACTCTTTGTCTAGCCCCAGATTCTGATGATTGTCTCCTATGTTTTGTTCTAAAACTCTTGTAGTTTTATATTTTACATTTAAATCTGTGATCAATTTTGAGTTAATTTTTGTATATGGTGTAAGACTTAGGTCAAGGTTTATTTTTTTGCCTATGGGTGTCCAATTGCTTCAGCACAATTTATTGAAAAGGCTATCATTTCTCCACTAAATTACTTTTGCACCTTTGTCAAAAGTCAGTTGGACATATTTGTGTGGGTTGATTTCAAGAGTCTCTATTCCATTCTATTTTTCTGTGTGTTCATCCCTCTGCCAATGATAGCACACAGTCTTGATTACTGTAGCTATATAGTAAGTCTTGAAATTAGGTAGACTGTTTCTTCCCATTTTATTCTTCTTTTTCAAAATTGTTTTAACCATCCTGTTTTCTTTGCACTTCCACATAGAAAAATCTTGTCTGTATCTAGAAAAAGAATCTGGCTGGGATTTGATAGAAATTGTACTGAACCTGTATATCAGTTTGGGGAGAATTGACATCTTTACTATGTTAAATCTTCAAATTCATGAACAAGACATGACTCTCCATTTATTTAGGTCTTCTTTGACTTCTTTCATCAGCATTTTGTATTTTTCAGCATATAAATGCTGTGCATTTTTTTGGTTAGAGTCACACCTAAGTATTTAATTTTTTTGAGCAATGGTAAATGATATATCTTTTATCTGGTTTTGTAAATGATATTATATTTTTTAAAATTTCAATGCTCACATATTCATTGGTAGTATATAGAAGGAAAATTGATTTTTATATATTTACCCTGTGTTCTGCAATCTTGCTGAACTCACTTATTAGTTCTGGGAGTTTTGCTTTTTTGTAGGTTCCTTGAGAATTTCTACATAGATAATCATGCAATCTGCAAATAGAAACCATTTTCTTTCTTCCTTTATGATTCATATGATTCATATGACTTTTATTTCCTTTTCTTGCCTTACTGAACTAGCTAGAACCTCCAGCACTACGTTAAATAACAGTGGTGTTAGCTGATATCCTCACCTTATTCCTGATCTTAGGAGGAATGTATTCAATCTTTCACCAGTAGGTATAATGATAACTGTAGGTTATTTTGCAGATGCTTTTTACCAAGTTCCCTCTATTCTTATTTTTCTGAGAATTTTTATCATGAATGTGTGGTGAATTTTTTCAAATGTTTTTTCTATATCAATTGATACGAACATATGATTTTTCTTCTATATCCTGTTGATTAATCACCTTGTTATTTGAATATTGAACTAGATTTGCATGCCTGAGATAAACTCCACTTGATCACAGTATAATTCTTTTTATATATTGCTGAATCTAGTTGCTAATATTGTGTTGAGACTCTTTGTATCTATATTCGTGAGAGGTATTGGTCTGTAGTTTTCTTATTTTTAGTCATTTTCTAATTCTGACATCATGGTAATACTAGCTTCATAAAATGAATTGGAAGTATTCTCTCTCTTTTATTTTCTAGAAGAGGCTGTGAAGAATTTATGTTAATTCTTCTTTAAATATTTGGTAGAATTCTCCAGTGAAAGCATCTGGGCTTGGACATTTATTTTACGGGAATTTTAAAATTACAGATCCAATTTCCTAAGTAGTTATAGGTTATTCAAATTTTATTTAGTTATTTTATATTTAGCTATTCAAATTTTCTGTTTCATATGGGTTAGTTGTGATGGTTTGTGTTTTTCAAGGAATTGGTCCATTTCATGTAAGTTGTCAAACTTGTGCCTGCAAAATTGTTTGTAATATTCCCATAGTATCCTTTTGATGTCTACAGCATCTACAGGTATATCCCTTATTTCATTCCTGATACTGGTAATTAGTGTCTTCTCTCTTTTTTCTTTGTGAGTCTTGTTAGATGTTTATCCATTTTAGTGACCGTTTTGAAGAACCAGCTCTTTGTGTTGTTAATTTTCTCTATTCTTCTGTTCTCAATTTTGTTGATTTCTGCTCTTATCTTTAATATTTCCTTTCCTCTGCTTGCTTTGGGATTATGTTACTGTTCTTTTTTTAGGTTCTTGAGATGGGAGCTTAGACTATTGATTTAAGACTTCTTGTTTTCTAATGTAAGCATTTAGTGCTCTAAATTTCCCTCTCCACTGCTTTAGCTGTGCCTCCCAAATTTTGACATGCTCTATTTTAATTGTCATTCAGTTCAATATATTTTCCCATTTTCCCTTTGGCCCATGGATTATTTAGAAGTGTGTTATTTAATTTCTAAGTCTTTGGAGATATTTCCTTTATCTTTCTGGTAATTCCAGTTTAATTCCACCATGGTCAGAGAAAATACTCCGCTATGATTTCAGTTCTTTTAAATTTGTTGATGTTTGTTTTGTGACCCAGGATGTGGTCTACCTTGGTATATATTCCATGGGAACTTTAAAAGAATGTTTTTTCTGCTGTTGTTGGGTGTAGTGTTCTATAAATGTCCACTAGATTCTGTTGGTTGATAGAGCTGTTAAGTTCTTCTATATCCTTGATGATTTTCTGTTTAATTGTTCTATTAGTTATTGAGATAGAGGTGATGAAGTCTCCAACTATAATTGTGGATTTATCTATTCCTCTTTTCAGCTTTATCACTTTTTACTTTATGTATTTTAAAACTCTCTTGTTGGGTGCATACACATTTAGATTTGTTATATCTTCCTGGTGGATTGATCCTTTTATCATCATGTAATGTCACTCTTTTACTCTAGGATTTTTATTTGAAGTCATTTTATCAGGTATTAATATAGCCACTTCTGCTTTTCACATTAATGTTTGCATGGTTTATCTTTTTGTATTCTTTTACTTTCGACCTGTCTGTGTCACTGAATTTGAAGTAAGCTTCTTGAAAATAGCATACAATTGGGTTGTGTTTTTTAAATGCCCTCTGCCCATCTCTGTTCTTTGATAGGTATGTTTATATAATTTATATGTAAAGTAATTATAGATATGTTAGTGCTTAGTTAAGTTTGCCATTTTGTTACCTGTTTTTAATTTATTTCCACAAGGTCTTTTTCCTCTGTTTGTTTTGTTTTTTTATGGGTTACTTGAGTAGTTTTTAGGATTCAATCTTGATTTATTTATAGTAGTTTTGGATGTAACTCTCTTTGAAGTTTTTGTAGTGATTGCTCTGAGCATTACAATATACATATGTGACTTATAACAGTCTACTTGTATCAACATTTTACCACTTTGAGTGAAGTGTGGAAACCTCACTTCAATTTAGGTAAATTTACCTTCACTACTTTAAAAATATTGTTGTCTTGAGTATTATATGGTGCTATAATTTTTGTTTTAATCATCAAACATGAGTTATAAAACTCATGAGGGAAAGCATATTCTATTATATTATCCATAGTCTTGCTCTTCTGTTCCTGATGCTCCAAGCATCTTTTTTTTTTAAATCATTTCTGTTTGAAGAATTTCCTTTAGTCAACTTTTTAAAATGGCCTTCTAGCAACAAATTCTTTTAATTCTCTTTTATCTGAGATGTTTTAAATTTTTCCTTCATTCTTAAGGATAATTTTGCCAGATACAGAATTCATGGTTGATAGTTCCTTTCTTCCAACAGTTCTTTCTGGCCTCCATGGTTTCAGATGAGAAATCCCCTGTCCTTTGAATTGGCATTTCTGTACAGGTAATTTATCATTTTCTCTGGCTGCTTTCAAGTCTCTTTGGGATTTGCTCAACTTATTTGTGTCTTTTGCTAAGCTTGTGAAGTTTTCAGCCATTATTTCATATTATATCATATCTAAGAAGGCTTTGCCTACTGGTTTATCTTTGAATCTAAGAATATAGTGCTATGGCTGGCACATTGTTGATGCTCTCTTTATATTTATCAAATGAATGAATGAATAAATCTAAGAATAACTAAGTGAATAAATGAATTTTTGAGTAAGTAGGTACAATGAATGGTTAACTGCAATTTGGAATTTCAGGTCTCTTGATCAAAATTTTTCTTTCCCATAAGGAGCTGAACCAGTTTTATTTGTCTATTTATAAGCTATGATCATAGGTGAAATGCAGTTCCCTAGGGAGCTAACAATGTCTTTTGTCCTTGGTTATTTGCATCTTCACATTCTGAAGCATCTAATCTCATGTATTGATTGAGGAAAGGAATGAAAGTAATGGGGGAATCTCATGAGAACTCTTGAAACTCCCAAGGGGGATAGGGAGCTGTCCAGGAGACTGAAATTACCAAGGCCCTACTTTGCCACCTACCCTGTTTTGTCCCCATCTTATGTATCTCTTAAAATACACACATTAAAAATCACCATTAGGGTAAATAAACATGGATGAATTCTTAGATATGTCTTTGGATAGAAAATTAAATGTTCCCAGATGCCCAGAAGGACAGTGCTCTTGACACTGTGTCCCAGCAGTTACTCCTATCTATAGCTTACAGGACTGAGCAGTAGTGCTTTGAATACCCCTTTCAGCCTAGGCTAGAAGCAGTAACACGCTTGCACTTGATTTCCAAACCAACAGTGACAAAGCAAAGGTTTGATCAATAGATTTTGCTCGAGGCAGAAGCAAGTTTACTGTGGTAGTTTATTGGAAAATCCTCTTGTTTGTGCTAAATGCATCATTGGTTATATGTGTTTTCTCATGCTTTCATTTTTTTCCTTTCTTCCCTCCCTCCCTTCCTGATTCTTTCTTTCTTGTCAATTAAAGACTACTTTCATACACAGAATACACCCAAAAACTAAAACCTTTAATGCTTGTTGAATTAGTGTCAATTTAACTATAAATTTAACCAAAATATATTTAGACAAGAGCTGTACATTCTTTGGCAAATGATTTTAAGTGTACTGAAAAACAAAGCAAATGATAATAAGTCAAATAATATGTATATATTCTGGTGAGCACAATTTAATGGAATTTTCTTCAATTGGCAGCAGAAATGACTTCTAATCCTAGCTGTGGTAAGGTTTTTCAGAGCATAGCCTGAAACCTGTAGTCCTTTATCACTTGGGACCAGTTAAGCATTCCTGTTCCATGACATTTTTGAAATGATTTGGGGAAACTTAACCAGGCTGCAGCAGTGTGAAGGCCAGGGGTCCCCTGGGGAGGCTGTGGCTGTTACTGCCCATAGACCAGCCTAAACCTAGCTCCAGGTTCACACAGGTCACTTCCAAACTTCCAAGACTACTTGAGGTACAAAAAATGGGTCTTAAAGCAGTAGAGTGGTGATGTATGGTCAGTTTCAGGCTCTGTCCACAAGAATAAATTGCAGCCTAGAATTTTAGCCAACTCTGGGAATGTCCAAAGGGCTTTCATGTTTACCATAATTCTAGGTGAGAGAGCCAGGATAAAGGAAAGCCACAACCACAGTGGGAACAGGGTTATTTAGAACTGAAATATTTAAATGTTCATAGAAAGAGTGAGGCCATTTTGTGTCCCTGTTAAGTGATCTTCAAAGTTGTTAGTTTGGTTAATATGCTCTCTTTATTTGGATGAAATACTGGGTTTGTCTGCCAAAAGATTGTCTAATTATATGTTACTTTGCTTTTCTAAGTGGCCCCAAAATTTTCTTTGGTGCTTCTATATTTGCTTTATATACCTGATCTTCAGTGGAGTAGGGGCTGTTTCAGGAATTAACATGAATAATTAAAATGAATTAATCTTTTGTTTGTGACATAAATTGCACTTTTTAATTGAAGTATAGTTGATTTACAATGTTGTGTTAGTTTCAGGTATACAGCAAAGTCATTCAGTTATATATATATATACACATATATATGTGTATATATATTCTTTTTCAGATTCTTTTCCATTATAGGTTATTACAAGATATTGAATATAGTTCCTGGTGCTATACAGTAAATCCTTGTTTATCTATTTTATATATAGTAGGGTGTATCTGTTAATCCCAACTCCTAATTTATTCTTCCCTCCCTTTGGTAACCATAAGTTTGTTTTCTACATCTGTGAGTCTGTTTCTATTTTGTAAATAAGTTCATTTGATGAGGAAACTGAAGCACAAAGACTGTTCATTTGAATCATTTATTTTAGATTCTACATACAAGTGATATTATATGCTATTTTTCTTTCTTTGTCTGACTTACTCCACTTAGTATGATAACCTCTAGGTCCATCCATGTTGTTGCAAGTGACATTATTTCTTTCTTTTTTATGGCTGAGTAATATTCCATTGTATATATATATATACTACCTCTTCTTTATCCATTCATTGGTTGATGGACATTTAGGTTGCTTCCATGTCTTGGCTATTGTAAATAGTGCTGCTATGAGCATTGGGATGGATGTATCTTTTTGAATTAAAGTTTTTCTCTTTTTCTGGATATATGCCTAGGAGTAGGATTGCTGGATCATATGGTAGTTCTATTTTTAGTTTTTTAAGGAACCTCCATACTGTTCTCCATAGTGGCTGCACCAATTTGCATTCCCACCAATGGTGGAGGAGCATTCCCTTTTCTCCACACGCTCTCCAGCATTTGTTATTTGTGGACTTTTTGACGATAACCATTCTGACTGATGTGAGGTGGTAACTCATTGTAGTTTCGATTTGCATTTCTCTAATAATTAGTGATGCTGAGCAGCTTTTCAGGTGCTTGTTGGCCATCTGTATGTCTTCTTTGGAGAAATGTCTATTTAGGTCTTCTGCTCATGTTTTTATTGGGTTGTTTGTTTTTTTGATATTGAGCTGTATGAGCTGTTTGTATTATAAATTGCAATTTTTTTCTTAGTTTTTCCATGTCTTTTGACTTGATGAATTTTTAAGCAGAAACTTATTTTTTAGGTAGTCAAATGTATCCATTTTTAATGTTATAGCTTCCGAATTTTGAAATTTAAAAGAACCTCCTTACTCTGAGGTAATCAAGTAATTTCTCCATGTTTTGTTCCAGCACTTACAGGGTTTGTTTTACATCTTTGATCTACTTGGAATTTATCCTGGTAGATACTGTGAGGTATAGATCCAAAGTTATTATTTTCCAGATAGTTACCTAGTTTTTCCAAAACAGTATGTTGAATGTTTGTCTTTTCAGCACTGATCTGAGAGGCCACCTATATCATAAATTAAATTATTGTATGTATTTCAGTCTACTTTTGTATTTTCTCTTCTGTTTCAATTGTTTGCCTTAATATTTAGGCACGAATATCACATTGTTGAGGGCCCATAAAATGTTTTTCTGATTGGTAGAGATGGTCTTCCCTACTTTACCCCATTTCTAAATTTTCCCTATTATTCTTACTTATTTTTCTGTATGAGTTTTAGAGTCTTATTTTGTCTTATTCCTACCCACATCATCAAAATTAAACAAGTAAATAATATCTACTGCAATTCATATTGCTATCCCATTGAATTTATGAATAAACTTATAATTTACAGCTTTTGCAAATTGAATCTTCCCATGCAGGAACATGGGTTGCTTTTCCATTTGTTTCTTTGGTGTACTTCAAAAGTGATTTAAATTATTCTTCACATGTTTTTGATATTTCTTGGTAAATATACTCCTATGCTTTTTCAATGTCATTGACACTATTGTAAAAGTGGTGTTTTCCTTCATTATAAATTCTAACTATTTGTTATTTAAGCAAAAAGAAATTTATATGATAAAATCTTAGAGCTTTCTTTAGAAGGAAATTTCAGAGATGTCACAGAAGCTTGCCCATGATTCCATGATACTTCATTTAGCAAATTCCCAATAATGAAGTTTCATTTTAATATTGTATACTATGCTAAAACAATGTTTCTGGCAATATGGCAGTGCTTAAATAAAGCCTTACAAATGCCTGTGCCTTTTGATTTATATATGCTTACAGGCTATAAGAATAGATAGGATGATGCCAAGAATGGCTGGCTCTATGTTAGAAGGGTTTGTGGAAGAGTTTACATTTCCTTGTTTTCTGTTTGTTTGCATGTTTCTGATTTTTAAATCTCAAATGTGCATTACTTTTATGAAATAAATGCTTTTTTCAATTAAAAAATCCATCTTCATAAATCATAGAAATTACACACGTATACACAGCCACATGTCAACAGCATCCCCTCCTCCACAGCGTGGGTGTGCTGATGAATAGTGCACACAAGCAGCTCTGCTGAACAGGAAAGAGAAGAGGGTGTGGGAGTGAGCTGGGCCTGAGATCTAACGCCAGCTCTGCCACGTGCTAGCTTTGTGTCCCTGGACAGGTTACTTAACTTTGGACATTGCCTCACCTACAATATAGGCTTGCTGTTAGGTTAGAGAAAATATAAGTAACAACAACATTTATCACTCAGCAAGAATTTCAGAAAGGGTAGTTGCTTCAGTGATTCAACAGAATCAGGACAACCCTAGGTAGCATTGAAAAGTCTGAGCAAGTTTTCTCCTCCCTTTCTTCCCTCTTGGTGACTCCCTTACCTCCTTCTCAATAACTCTGAATATTCAGTATATACATTTTTGTTCTTCATGTATTCTCCTTGTTAAAAACCCCTTCCTGCTGTCAAAACAGGAAATTATTTACAACTCTTAATTAGTTAGCTGATTGCAAACAGCATTCTCAAGTAAATATTTTATCCTTCATGTACAATAGAATGAAAAATAACTGTTCTCAGTTAAAGGAATTTCATGCCAGGGTGATTTTGTCCCTCCCACCACCCAGGACCAATCCAATATTTTATATTTTCCACAACACTTTACACAGTATTAATTGGTATTGAGTTATCTATGCATCATTTATGATTTATTTTACTTCACTATGAATATAGTCCTTACTGATATTGTTAAATATCAGTTAAATAAAATCTTCGTGTCTCCCGTATTACTTCTTCCAAGAGCAGTAAATTTTCTGAATGCACTATGTGCTGTCAGAACATACTTTTTTGTTAATATATACCAGGTTAGAATATGCTTATGTTTAAGATTTATAACGCAACAAAAGGAGTGCTTTAGTAGCACATTCTTATTATTTTTATTGAATAAATTTGACATGTTAACGTGTAAGTTTAAGGTGTACAGCTGTTATTTTGTTACATTTATATATTGTAATATGATTGCCAATGTAGCCATATTTATCACATTACATAATGTCCGTAATTCGGGCTCCTTTGGTTGTGTTACCAAAATGTGTTAGTGAGCCTAAACAGAAATACAGTGCAGCATCCCTAAATAGGAAGAAAAGTAATCAATAGATAGAGACAATTTAAGTGATGTTTCAGTACAGTTAGGAACTGGCTGCAGAGGCTGAATGTCAAGGTCTTCTAGGCCAGAAAAAGTAAGATTAAAGACATAAAAAAGACTTCCCCCTTATAAGTGGGAAGACCAGAAAGGGGAAAGGGAACCTACTGTGCTAAATGAAGTCAGTTCCAAAGATTTGCAGTTCTCTGGTGATGCGGGTCACCCGGAAACGGATGGAGAGAGGGTGAAGGCAAAGCAGGTCTGTCAGAAGAGCTAAGGCAAGAGGTGCTGAGGGCAAAGATTGAGGTGCAGGCAGCTTTGAGCGCAAGAAGTATGTAGGTATTCGCAGATGGGAGGAAATGCCAGAGCGGCTGATACCAAAAAGTACCCCATCCATCTTTACATGGAAAGGGAAAGGATTTCGGGAGACAGGCATACCAAGGCTTCTCAGGTCAGAAATGCCAGCTTTAGGAAAAGAAGCAGTGGAGAGTGAGGCAGACACCCGTAAACAAACGAAATTACCTTCCTTAAGGACAAATCCAAGGCTTATGGGGGCTCGTGTGGCACAGGTGAGGCATCAACCAGTAAAAATCTCAAAACAGCCTTTGTGCTTCAGTTTCCTCATCTAAACAATGGGGAAAATAAAACTACATGTACCTCATCGAGTAATGGACTTGTTTACAATGAGGTAATCTATGAAAAAGACTCAGAAGAGAGCCTGGCACATAGTAAATGCTATGCATGTTTGCTATTATTATTCTGACACTAATCCCGACTTAATGTGCACCTTCTAAGGGCAGCCCCAGCGGCCTCTGTAGAGGAGAAGAGCATCATCCAGCAGTAGGGCAGTAAAAGAGCACTACTCCAGGACCACATAATACACAGTTACTTCATTACTTTGTGCCACCTTAAGGAAGCTTCCAACTTCCGTAAGTTTAGAACATTTGTGATGCTGATGGTAGATGTCAGGAAGGGAAAAGGTAGAGAAGTGGTCAAACTCACACATTGTTTTCTAAAAGTTGTGTACGATGGGTAAAATAAAGTCTTCACAATTTTCTTCTTTTACTCAGATTTCCCTTTCGTTTCATTTACCCATCGTACGCAACTTTTAGAAAACAATGTGTGAGTTTGACCGCTTTCATGTTCTATTAACATAGCTCACCCAAGATATCGCCATGCAGGTGCCAGGATGGATTCATGGGGCATTTACTGGCTCCTTCAAAACAATTGAAGAAGCAGGCAAGTGGCCTCTATAGACCAATGAGTCAATACTCTTTTTCTTTTGGGGGGTGCTGAACTCCCAGCAGAAGCTATTAACAATGAATTGTTTTGCATTTCATTGAGCTGTAAATTGTAAACGCCTCCCCCAATCCCTACTGCTCTCTCACATTTCCTTCCTCTGAGCACTATGTCTAAAAGATCTAACTAGTTAATGAGCTCTGTGTTCCTTTTACTTCCTAAGTAAAAAACGCAAACTTTGTGAACCTTATTAGTAACACTGTGCTTGCTAGAAAAATAAAGCAGCGTAATTTTAATCCATAATCCACAGCTAAGTATGTCTAAGATGCTTAGCATTATAACAATTAGTACTTACTCAAGATAATGAAATCTTTCTCTAGGTCATCCATCCTTCTTTCCTTCCTTCCTTCTGAGAAATGGCTCTGAGGAATGGCCAGGACCCCTCAGCTCTGGGGGTTTATGAGTAATAAGATATATAAAAATTTCAGCCTCCTGCTATCAAAGAAAGAGGTCTTGGAAGACTAAGATACATCATGCACAAAGTCAAACATTTATGACTCAAACGCCGTTGCCAGCACCATCCTAACAATTGTCTTGATTTAGAGAAAATTACATTCCCCAATGGGATTCCTGTTTCTCTTTGCCTACCAATGGCAGGCAACAGGAGAAGAATTGTAGAAGCTTTGGATTGTTTTGATAATTCTCAAGGATAGTAAAAAATGAAAAAAACCTGCTAGGGGAATACATAGGATCAATATACTTTTTTTAAATAAACTTTTTATTTTTGAATAGGTTTAGATTTACAGAATTATCGTAAAAATAGTACAGAGTTCCCATACCCCTCAAACCCAGTTTCCCTTATGATTAGTATCTTACATTAGAATAGTGCATTTGTCACAATTAATGGATCAATATATTATATATTATTTTAACTAAAGTTCATACTTTATTCAGATTATCTTATTTTTCCACTAGTGTCCTTTTCTTATTCTAAGATCTATCCAGGACACAATGTTACATTTAGTTACTGGGTCTCCTTACACCCTCTTGGCTGTGACAATTTTTTAGACTTTCCTTGTTTTTGATGCTCTTTGACAGTTTTGAGGAGTACTGGTCAAATATTTTGTAGAATGTCCATCGATTGGGGTTTGTCTGATGTTTTTCTCATGATTAGACTGGGGTTATGGGATTTGGGCAGGAAGATCACAAAGGTGAAGTGCCATTCTCATCACATCATATCAAGGGCCCATACCATCAACGTTACCTATCACTGTTGATGTTAACCTTGATCATCTGACTGAGATAATGTTTGTCAGGTTTCTCCACTGTACAGCTACTCCCTCTATACTATACTCTTTGAAAGCAAGTCACTAGGTACAGACCATACCCAAGGGTTGAAGAGTTAAGCTCCACCTCCTTGAAAGGCAGTGTCTATATAAACTATTTGGAATTCTGTACAGGAAGTTTGTCTATTTTCCCCCATGTATTTATTCATTTATTTCTATCAGTATGGACTTATGAATATTTATTTTATTCTTTGGGTTATAATCCAATACTACTTTATTTTGTTTCTCAAATTGCCCCAGCTTTGGTTATCAATAATTCCTTCAGTCAGCTGGTTCCTGTATCCCTTTGACATATGCCAACCATTATTTATTCGTTTGTATTTCCCTACTTTCTGGTTCTATGAGATGCTCCAGACTCATCTTGTATATTTCTTGTCTCCCTCCTAAAATCTGTCATTTCTCCAAGGGGCCTTGGTTCCTTTTATTGGAGAACAATATTAGAAACCAAAATCTGGGTACTAGGTATTGGGTTTTCATTGCTTGTAGGCCCTCTCAGTTGATGGAGCAAAAAGACATATGTGTGTATACAAACCCATGTATATATATATACCTACAAACGTTCCTATATGTAGTTATGTATATCTATATTAAGCTAATCATGAGTTCATATGGATATCAACAACTCATTCTAGCCTCTTCATCTTGCCTATCTGTAGTCTCCTGCTCCAACAGTGAGAAACCTGGCACCCACTATCCATCATCCATTTACTTAGCTGTTTATTACAGTATACACGTGTACATGTATGTATAGCTGTTTATTACCCCATATGCCCATGGGGGAAAACTTTATCAGCTAGAGCAGTGCTTATGTATAGTTCCTTTTGCCTTTATTCTTACAACTCCACTCATTTCCAAAATTACTTAGGTTAGCATCTTATTCCCCCATCCCCTTCAGTGAGGTTGTTTTATACATTTGTAATACAGTTAGACTCTTTTATCACATTCTGCATTCCACTCTGGAATCCTCCAACTTTCTAAATGATTTTTTAAAATTTGCATACATTAAGGTTCACTCTTTGTATTTTAAGTTCTATGGGATTTGACAAATACTTAAATGTCATATTCACCATTACAATACCACACAAAATAGATTTACTGAATTAAACAATCTCCTGTGTTTCACCTATACAACCCACCCCTCACACCCCAAACTTCTAACAACCACTGATCTGTTTACTGTCTTTATAGCTTTTCCTTTTCCAAAACATCATATAATCAGAATCACACAATGTGTAGCCTTTTCAGACAGGCTTCTTTCACTTAGTAATTTGCACTTAAGATTCACCCATGTCGTTTTGTGGCTTGATACTTTATTTCATTTTATCACTGAATAATATTTCATAATATAAATGTGCCATCATTTGTTTATTCATTCACCTATTGAAAGACATCTCAGTTGCTTCCAGGATTGGCAATTATGAATAAAGATGCTATAACTATTTGAATGCAAGTTTTTGTGTAACATGTTTTCAAATTATTTGGGTAAGCACTTAGATTACTGATCATATGAGAATATTAGATTTAGTTTTGTAAGAAACTGCCAAACTATCTTCCAAAAAAACTGTATCATTTTGCATTCCCATCAGCAATGAGTGAAAATTTCTGTTGCTTTTGCATCCTGGCCACCAATTGGTATTGTCAGATTTTTGGATTTCAGCCTTTCTAATAGGTGTGTAGTTGTATCCAATTGTTGTTTTATTTTACAATTCCCTAATGGCAAATGATGTTGGGCATCTTTTCATATGCTTATTTGCCACCTGTATGTCCTCTTTGATGAAGTATCTGTTTAGGTCTTTTGCCCATTTTTAATTGAGTTGTCTCTTTTCTTGTCGTTGAGTTTTAAGAGTTCTGTACATTTTGACACTTTATGACATAATTCACAGCAAGATCCTTTTTGACCCACCTCCTAGAGAAATGGAAATTAAAACAAAAATAAACAAATGGGACCTAATGAAACTTCAAAGCTTTTGCACAGCAAAGGAAACCATAAACAAGATGAAAAGACAACCCTCAGAATGGGAGAAAATATTTGAAAATGAAGCAACTGACAAAGGATTAATCTCCAAACTATACAAGCAGCTCATGCAGCTCAATATCAAAAAAGAAACAACCCAATCCAAAAATGGGCAGAAGACCCAAATAGACATTTCTCCAAAGAAGATATACAGATTGCCAATAAACACATGAAAAGATGCTCAACATCACTAATCATTAGAGAAATGCAAATCAAAACTGCAATGAGGTATCACCTCACACCAGTCAGAATGGTCATCATCAAAAAATCTAGAAACAATAAATGCTGGAGAGGGTGTGGAGAAAAGGGAACCCTCTTGCACTGTTGGTGGGAATGTAAATTAATACAGCCACTATGGAGAACAGTACGGAGGTTCCTTAAAAAACTAAAAATAGGGCTTCCCTGGTGGCGCAGTGGTTAAGAATCTGCCTGCCAGTGCAGGGGACACAGGTTTGAGCCCTGGTCCGGGAAGATCCCACATGCTGTGGAGCAACTAGTACGTGTGCCACAACTACTGAGCTTGCGCTCTAGAGCCTGCGTGCTACAACTACTGAAGCCTGCATGACTAGAGCCCATGCTCCACAACAAGAGAAGCCACCACAATGAGGAGCCCGTGCACTGCAATGAAGAGTAGCCCCCCCTCACTACAACTAAAGAAAGCCTGTGTGCAGCAACAAAGACCCAATGCAGCCAAAGCTAACTAAATTAAATAAATAAATAAACTAAAAATAGAGCTACCAAATGACCCAGCAATCTCACAACTGGGCATATACCCTGAGAAAACCATAATTCAAAAAGAGTCATGTACCCCAATGTTCATTGCAGCTCTATTTACAATAGCCAGGACATGGAAGCAACCTAAGTGTCCATCGACAGATGAATGGATAAAGAAGATGTGGCACCTATATACAATGGAATATTACTCAGCCATAAAAAGAAACAAAATTGAGTTATTTGTAGTGAGGTGGATGGACCTAGAGACTGTCATACAGAGTGAAGTAAGTCAGAAAGAGAAAAACAAATACCATATGCTAACACAAATATATGGAATCTAAAAAAAAAATTGGTTCTGAAGAACCTAGGAATAAAGACGTGGACATAGAGAATGGACTTGAGGACACGGGGAGGGGGAAGGGTAAGCTGGGACGAAGTGAGAGAGTGGCATGGACATATATACACTACCAGGTGTAAAATAAATAGCTAGTGGGAAACAGCCGCATAGCACATGGAGATCAGCTCAGTGCTTTGTGTCCAACTAGAGGAGTGGGATAGGGAGGGTGGAAGGGATATGCAAGAGGGAGGAGATATGGGGATATATGTATACATATAGCTGATTCACTTTGTTATAAAGCAGAAACTAACACACCATTGTAAAGCAATTATACTCCAATAAAGAAGTTAAAAAAAAAAAGAGTTCTGTACATTTTGGATAATAGTCCTTTATCAGCTATGTACTTTGAAAATATTTTCCCCAGTCTGTGGCTTGTCTTTACATTCTTTTAACATTGTCATTTACAGAGCATAAAATTGCTGATTGCCAGTGCTTTCTCCCATAGTGGATGGGGCTCTGGTGCCCTTTCGGAGCTCATACTCACCAGAGGTAGGGCTGAACTCCAAGCCAATTGTCAGTGCTCCCACAGTGGATACAGGTCTGGGGGTGGCACCAGCAGGAGCGGACTGGGGGCATGCACACCGGGTTGTGGTTGACATCACAGAATTGCATTTCCATGGTGGACAGCACCTGGGTAGGAATACCCAGTGGCACCTTTCCCAGTGAGAGTGCTCTAGTCCCACCTACCTCATACTGCAGCTTAGAACCAGATCTGGGGGCTTCTACTCCAACAACTGGGGAGCAGACCCTTCTCCCAACAGGACTGTAACAGCCATAGAGCAAAGAGGAGGCCCCACCCAACATTTAGTGCAGGCTTTTGTCACCACAACACCAAACACACCCCCTATCAAGAGGACAACAGACAGCACATTCTGAGGAAAGATGTGGCAGGCAACCATACCAAACACAGCCCTCACACCAAAAATATTGGACTCTCACAATCTACACAGGGATGCTTCCACATAAAAACAGCCCTTCAGGACCACAGGTGATAACTGTTTCTCCTAAATTCATAGAGTCAGAGAAATTTAAATAAAATGAAAAAGCAGAGGAAATACTCCCAATTAAAAGGACAAGAGAAATCTCCTGAAAGAACAGACAATGAAACAGATCTCTCCAGTATATCACACCCCGAGTTCAAGAAGGAGGTAATAAAAATGCTAAAGGAAATAAGAAAAGCTATTATTAGAAATATAGACCACTGTAACAAGGAACTAGAAATTATAAAGAGGAACCAATCAAAATTAGACAACTCGATTGCCTAGATAAAAACCCAGCTAAAGGCAATGCATAGCAGACTAAATAACGAATGAATAAGTGATCTGGAAGGTAGAATAATGGAAATCACACAATCAGAACAGCAGACAGAAAAACAAATGAAAAAAGTGAAAGCAACATATGAGATCTATGGAATAATATAAAACACGCCAACCCACGCATAATAGGGATCCCAGAAGGAGAAGAAAGAAAAGTGGATCGAGTCTTCCAGTCCATGAACATGAGCTATTTTTCCATTTATTTAGATCTTCCTTGATTTTTTAATCAGTGTTTTGTAGTTATCTACATACAGGTACTGTACATATTTTATTTATCCCTAAGTATTTGCTTTTTAAGTGCTATTATAAATGGTATTTTTTTAACATTTCAAATTCCATTGATTCATTGTTGGTATATAGGAAAGCAATTGACATTTGCATATTGCAACCTTGTTCTTTATTAGTCCCAGGAGATTTTTGTTGGTTTCTTGGGATTTTCTACAAAGACAATCATGTCATCTGTAAGTAGAGAGTTTTATTTCTTCCTTTCTAGTCTGTATATCTTTTATTTTCTCTTCTCACCTTATAGCATTAACTAGAACTATATTGAGTAGGAGAGGTGAGAGAGGACACCCTTGCCTTGCTCTTGATCTTAGGGGAAAGTGCTCAGTTTCTCACCATTAACTGTGGTCTTATCTGTAGGGTTTTTGTAAATATTTTTTTTTATCTATTTGAGGAAGTTCCCTTCTATTCCTAGTTTGCTGAGAGTTTTTCTTTTTCTTAAATCATGAATTGGTATTGAATTTTGTCAAATGCTTTTTTTAAATCAATTGATATGTTTACGTGATTTTTTTCTCTTTAGACTGTTGATGTGGATTACATTGATTGTGTTTTGAATGTTGAGTCAGTCTTGCATACCTGTTATAAATCTCACCTGAGTGTGGTATATAATTCTTTATATGCACTATTGGATTTCATTTGTTAATATTTTGTTGAGGATATTTATTTCTATGTTCATGAGAAATATTGGTGTAATTTTCCTTTCTTGTAATATCTTTATCTGGTTTTGTTATTAATAATGGTCTCATAGAATGTGTTAGGAAGTATTTCACTTTCTATTTTTTAGAAGAGATTATGGAGAACTGGTATCATTTCTTCCTTAACTATTGGGATCTTCCCTGACCGGGGCACGAACCTGTGTCCCCTGCATCGGCAGGCAGACTCTCAACCACTGCACCACCAGGGAAGCCCCCAGACATTTCTTTTTTTGGAAGGCTATTAAATTAAAATTTTCTTGTAGTCACATTTTAAAAAGAAACAAGTGAATTTAACTTGAATAATAAACTTATTTAACCTAATATATCCCAATTATTTTCATTTCAACATGTAGTTAATATAAAATATATTAATGAGATATTTTATATTCTTTTCTTGAACTAAGTCTTTGAAATACGATGTATATTTTATACTTACTGCACATCTCAATTTGAAGTAGCCACATATCAAGTGCTCACATATCAATAGCCACATGTAGCTAATGGCTACCATATTAGACAGTACACCTAAGGTCTAAATCAAAGCTGTGGTTATTGTTGAGTTTCAATAATATATATTATATCTTGTCTCTCATTAGGATATTAATGATAGAGTACAGATTTATTATTTTTAAAGGAAACATTCTGATACTTTCCCTTAAGAGAGAATCATATTGACCACTCTCAGAAAATAAGCTTTGCCAATGAAAAGATACTATGTATGATATTATTTCTCCTGTTGTAAATGCAAATTAATTTTAGGGAATGTCACAAAATCTTCAAGAGGCAAATAAACCAAGCTGCAATGTGATAACCGGAAACTACCCTTTTCTGTGATAAAGTGCCTCTAACAATTTCAAATTAAGTTACTATACTCAGAGAGCTGTAAAACCAAAGCTATCCACTAGCAAAGTGACTTGACCTTGTTTGCACTAAGCCATTTATTGTTAGCATAAATTTATAATGTGGACTACTCAACAAATACAACAGAGCAATTAGTTCTATTGAATATACATCCCTGTGTGATGTTGGCTTAACGAGGCTTTTCTCCTTCATTATATAAGCCACTTTCCCTTTCCAGACCTGTCCCTACTGGTCCTCAGAAAACCCAAACATTATGGGACCAGCAAGTTGACCAGTGCTTTGGATTTGGCCAGGAATGCAAAAGATGCAAGCAAGAGTAGTAGGAACCTTATTCCTGGCTCAGAGGTCCAGTGGCTAACAGGTGTTTTAGCCTCCATTAGGTTCCCCAAATCTTGGCAGCATCCAGCCAAAATCAGGAATGGGCTCCTTATCTGTATTGCGCTCACCATTGTACCCCTGAGACCTAGAAGGGGTGAGCACATTATAAGTGGTTAATAAATAACAATTGGATGGATGGATGAGTCAATGAACAAATGCATGCATAAATGAATGAATAAAAATAAACTGCCTTCTCAGGGATCTGCAGTCCTCCTGCCTGCCAAAGTGTAGGCTCCAGGCCAAATTCTGAAGTCAGAAAGCTTTGTCTTTGATTTCCTTTCATCTCTTTTTCTTGGTGCCCTTATGTTCTCATAAATTCTAGCCTATGTCTTATTCCCACATTTTCTCCTAATCCTTTGTGATGCGATTATTTTCCCTATTAGGTACCATTTCCACTAAGATCAGGAAAAAGACAAGGTTGCCCACTCTCACCACTATTATTCAACATAGTTTTGGAAGTTTTAGCCACAGCACTCAGAGAAGAAAAAGAAATAAAAGGAATCCAAATTGGAAAAGAAGAAGTAAAGCTGTCACTGTTGACAGATGGCATGATACTACACAGAGAGAACCCTAAATATGCTACAAGAAAACTACTAGAGCTAATCAATGAATTTGGTAAAGTAGCAGGATACAAAATTAATGCACAGAAATCTCTGGCATTCCTATACACTAATGATGAAATATCTGAAAGTGAAATTCAGAAAACACTCCCATTTACCATTGCAACAAAGAGAATAAAATATCTAGGAATAAACCTACCTAAGGAGACAAAAGACCTGTATGCAGAAAATTACAAGACACTGATGAAAGTAATTAAAGATGATACAAATAGATGGAGAGATATGCCATGTTCTTGGATTGGAAGAATCAACATTGTGAAAATGACTCTACTACCCAAAGCAATCTACAGATTCAATGCAATCCCTATCAAACTACCAATGGCATTTTTCACAGAAATAGAACAAAAAGTTTCACAATTTGTATGGAAACACAAAAGACCCTGAATAGCCAAAGCAATCTTGAGAAAGAAAAACAGAGCTGGAGGAATCAGACTCCCTGACTCGGGCTATACTACAAAGCTACAGTAATCAAGACAGTATGGTACTGGCACAAAAACAGAAAGATAGATCAATGGAACAGGATAGAAAGCCCAGAGATAAACCCACGCACATATGGTCACCTTACCTTTGATAAAGGAGGCAAGAATATTCAGTGGAGAAAAGACAGCCTCTTCGATAAGTGGTGCTGAGAAAACTGGACAGTTACATGTAAAAGAATGACATTAGAACACTCCCTAACACCATACACAAAAATAAACTCAAAATGGATTAAAGACCTAAATGTAAGGCCAGACACTATAAAACTCTTAGAGGAAAACATAGGCAGAACACTCTATGACATAAATCACAGCAAGATCCTTTTTGACCCACCTCCTAGAGAGATGGAAATAAAAACAAAAATAAACAAACGGGACCTAATGAAACTTAAAAGCTTTTGCACAGCAAAGGAAACCATAAGCAAGACGAAAAGACAACCCTCAGAATGGGAGAAAATATTTGCAAATGAAGCAACTGACAAAGGATTAATCTCCCAATTAGGTAAATGGAAAAGCAGGCTCAGAAGCAAGCAGAAGCTCTGAATGCTAATCTTGACCCTGACTTTATCCATCAGGATGATCTTGAACATCTCCCTTCAAGCCTGGGACTCAGATTAATGCTTTCTATTCCTACACAGCTTGGATGGCTGCTACTCACCAGCTGTGTGAATTTAGTCAGATTACTTTCCTTCTGTTAGCCTCAGTTGCCTTATCTGTAATGTCTAAGTAAATATCTGATGGGTTCATTTACCTGATGGGTTCATTTACCTGATGGGCTGTTTAAAAAAAGTAAATAGATGAAATAAGGCTCATAAACCCCTTAGCACAATAACAAGCATAAAACAAACACTCAATAAACATTAACTATTATCACTTCTATTATCTCCCATCTGTCAAATGGTTGTCCTATCTATGCTTAAAAATAATAATACTGAAATAATAAATAACTAACATTTATTGAGCAAGGAAATGTGCAAGGCTATTTACATATGTTATCTCGCCTAATTCTTGCATAATAACACCCTCATAATTTTACAGGAGAAGAAATTGGACCTCAAAATGTGTCAGTAACTTGCCTAAGGACACAATTGCTTAGTGGTAGATTTGATATTTGAAAGTATATCTTTCTAATTTCAAAGCATGTGCTCTTTCCAGTGTATTAAAAGAACACTTCTAGCTCTAAAAGTCTATGACTTCCAACTATTGTTTGATTTATGAAAATTTAGTGAGTCAAAAAATAAATCCATTAGAGGCCAACTTGTACATGGCTGTAAGCTAGTTATTATGAAGGGTACAAGATGAATAGGACAATATCCTTAGCCCCTCATATTCTGGCAACATGAAGTCATTATTTCATTTTGGCCAGTTTTCCTTGGACTTCTCTTCTGATATAATCCTAAAATTCAGCAGTAATTTCTCTGACTCTCTCATTTTTATAAATTGTTAGTTTCAAAAATGTGTTTTTAAAGAACCACATTTGCTAAATTAACAGTGCTAACAAAGGCTGATTATCTCATCACAGTAGATTGTCAGCATCAATGTTTAGGCTTTTTAATTAGCTTGAGATTGTTATTACTAAGTGACCCTTTATGTAACACAATAACAAATCATTTCAAAAACCTTTTTTGACAACCTACAATAAATTAGGTGGTGTCAAAAACAACACCCCCAAAAGCCCACCCATGTTTAAAGATTTTTTTGAAGAAAGATTAAAACTTATAGGGGATTCTCCCACTCACCTATCTGTAAAAAGATCTGTTCTATTGAACACCTGCTGTGATATATGGTGCTTGATGTATAAGCAGATATAAAGTATAAGGTATGAGGTATGAGCTTTTTTATTCTAAATCAATTGAAAGATCACCATAATTGGTTTATGGGTTGGAAAAAAACAGTATGAGATATCAAGCTAACTGATCAACAGGAATCCAGTACTTCTGTTTAGATGGAACAAAATTTTTAAAAATCGCTTTTTATGCTAACATAAATGTATACAATACTTCCTCTATACCCCTAAAATGAAGAGACATTAGCATAATAAAAATAACTGGGCAATTTCTATTGAATTTATTCTCATTTCTCATGCTTCTGGTTCTCATAGTTTCAGGAATCAGAAAATGAAAGGCTTAATCCTATTGTTTTCAACAAACTTATGGTTACCAAATGAGGGAGAGAGGGGAAGGGGTACAAATTAGGACTATGGGATTAACAGACATAAACTACTATACATAAAATAGATAAGCAACAAGGGTTTACTGTATAGCACAGGGAATTTTATCCAATATCTTGTAATAACCTATAATTCAATATAATCAGAAAAGTCTTAAAAATAAATAATCACATTGTTTTCACATTGATCAGGAAAGGAGGATGTAGACAACAGGCTTTTAAGGAGAACCTGCACATGTCTACTTTCCTGCTCCAAAATTTATATTTGAAGTCAGGGCAGAAATTTTATTAACAAAAAAGTGTTTTTCCATCTCAGATTCTTTCAAAAACTAGGTCTTTCTAACTTTACGAAGACCTCTGCTCTTCATTTAGTCTTTTCATTATTACTTACTGTTTCCCTCTCTACTAGGCAAACAGGTATTTACCTGTTGCTCAGGTTATTTGGAGTCAGACATTCTCCTTAACAAAGGAGCACTAAATTGTTCGGAGATCAGTTAGGAGATAGATGACTGAAAGTTTGGGTCATGGATGAAATTCTGTTCAAATCACTTGTTGATAGAAAATAAACTACTTTCATTAATAGATGAGGACTCACAAACATTAATAAAGGGGACTCATGGTCATCATCTCAGCTTTCATCAACATTTCCATGTCCAATTACTCTGAGATTCTAAAGTAACTTCAAAGTTATGGGGGTCCAGGAGAGAGGAATCCTACAGACCCAAATCCATGGGTTGTCCTCTGTGGAAAACCATGCCTACCTTTCCACGTCTTCTCTGCTCTCATAGTACGATAATATCTTTGCAGTACAATGAGTTACAGTTCATAGACTAGATCAACCCATAGACTATCCTAACCCTCTCCCCAGCCCAAACTCTTTCCTTTTCCTGTCTTAACCAACATTTATTTTTTGGCTGCACTGCATGGCTTCTGGGATCTCAGTTCCCTGACCAGGGATTGAACCCGGGCCACAGCAGTGAAAGCACCGAATCCTAGCCACTAGACCACCAGGGAACTCTCTTAGCCAACATTTTTTATCCATACTTACTAGATTTCTAGATGACCATCTGGGCAAGCAATATCCTGTGTAACAGAAAAAGAATTGCAGAAGATCTTGAGAAGTTGGGATGATTGAGATGAGTCACAGGGGATGAAATGCAACAAGAATAAATGCAAGGTTCTCTACTCTGGCATGAAGAACTCAACTGGGCAGGCTTGGGGTAGAGGAGTCATGGTGTTTACGTGTAGCCAAAGATGTAGGGGTTAACAGAAGTAGAAAGTCTACTGTCTTTTTTAAAATTGAAGTACAGCTGATTATTCCTGTTCAGATTCTTTTCCCGTATAGGTGTTTAATTAATTAATTAATTAATTTTTTGGCTGCATTGTATCTTACTTGCCTTATGTGGGATCTTAGTTGCGGCATGTGGGATCTTTTGTTGTCGTGTGCGAGCCCTTCATTGCAGCATGCAGGCATCTCTCTAGTTGTGGCATGCAGGGTTTTTTTTTCTCTCTCTAGTTGAGGCACGTGGGCTCAGTAGTTGTGGCATGTGGGCTTAGTTGCCCTGCAGCATGTGCGATCTTAGTTCCCTGACCAGGGATTGAACCCGTGTCCCCTGCATTGCAAGGTGGATTCTTTACCACGACCACAAGGGAAGTCCCTCTGTTATAGGTTATTACAAAATATTGAGTATAGTTCCATATGATATGCAGTAGGTCCTTGTTGGTTATCTATTTTGTATACAGTAGTGTCTTTTGCTTGGCCTCTGACTGCTGCATTGCATGGAATTTTGAGAAAGGAAAGAAGGAAGGAAGGAAGGAAGGAAGGGAGGGAGGAAGGATGGATTTGCAATTTATTCATAAGGAGATTAAGAGGAGGTAAGGGAAAGAACAAGGAAAATAAAAGGAGAGCAAGATGGAAATGAGCAAAGGGGAGAACTGGGGAAAGGAAAAGGAGAACTATAGTGAAGGATTGGTCTGCCATCTGAAACGGAGGATCAGAGTTACAGCCTCAGAAATCACACTTAGAATTCAGGCTTCTCAGCCTCTCTCTTTATACCACTCCTTCCCTGTCAGGTCGCCTACCATGTCAGGACCTGGAACAGTGCTCAGTTGAGGCAGTTTACATAGCTGAAATAAAAGGCAAGTAAAGGGGCTTCCCTGGTGGCACAATGGTCAAGAGTCCGCCTGCCGATACAGGGGACACGGGCTCGTGCCCCGGTCCGGGGAGGATCCCACATGCCACAGAGCAGCTAGACCTGTGGGCCATGGCCACTGAGCCTGCGCGTCTCGAACCTGTGCTCCACAATGGGAGAGACCACAGCAGTGAGAGGCCTGCGTACCGCAAAAAAAAAAAAAAAAAGCAAGTAAAGGATAATTATGGCTCTCACTTGTAGCGTTTTCCTAAAGAAACAAAAAGACACACATTTTCAACTTCCTTATCAAGTGGGCAAGTACAACTACTATATGAACACAATCTGACTTTTTGTTTTAGGGACCTTGTAACAAAGTATTTATACCAATAGGCAAAGAGATCTCAATCTAGGCCATAATCTATATCCCAGTGGTTCTTAAACATGTATTTACCTAATGTGCCAATAAAACTAAAGTCAAAATACAAGTGTTTAGTGGATTGTGTGGTGACCCTGGCCACCAACTTCTGGTTTCTAGGGATGCAAATCCGGGTCACACTAACGTTACCATTTCCTCCAGCCGTTTGGTTCTCCTGTGTGTTTGCACCAGTCCCCATGTCCTACTGTGGGGCCTCTGTAGCCTTTGCCTTTATTGAGATATAATTCAGATACCATAAAATTTACCTATGTAAAGTATATAAATCGAGAGACCTTCAAGATGGCAGAGGAGTAAGACGTGGAGATCACCTTCCTCCCCACAAATACATCAGAAATACATCTACGTGTGGAACAACTCCTACAGAACACCTACTGAATGCTGGCAGAAGACCTCAGACTTCCAAAAAGCCAAGAAACTCCCCACGTACCTGGCCGTGTGGCTGACAGGGTCTTCATAAGGCCTGTGCCTCTGAGGTGGGAGAGCCAAGTTCAGGACACTGGTCCATCAGAGACCTCCCAGCTCCACATAATATCAAATGGTGAAAGTTCTCCCAGACATCTCCATCTCAATGCTAAGACCCAGCTCCACTCAACTACCAGCAAGCTACAGTGCTGGACACCCTATCCCAAACAACTAGCAAGACAGGAACACAACTGTACCCATTAGCAAAGAGGCTGCCTAAAATCATAATAAGGTCACAGACACCCCAAAAAACACCACCAGAAGAAGTTCTGCCCACCAGAAAGACAAGATTCGGACTCATCCACCAGAACATGGGCACCTGTCCCCTCCAGCAGGAAGCCTACACAACCCACTGAACCAACCATAGCCACTGGGGGTAGACACCAAAAACAATGGGAACTACGAACCTGTAGCCTGTGAAAAGAAGACCCCAAGCACAGTAAGTTAAGCAAAGTGAGAAGACAGAGAAACACACAGCAGATGAAGTAGCAAGGTAAAAATCCAAGAGACCAAACAAATGAAGAGGAAACAGGCAGTCTACCTGAGAAAGAATTCAGAGTAATTATGGTAAAGATGATCCAAAATCTTGGAAATAGAATGTAGAAAATACAAGAAACATTTAACAAGGACATAGAAGAACTGAAGAGCAAACAAACAATGATGAACAACACAATAAATGAAATTTAAAACTCTCTAGAAGGAATCAATAGTAAAATAACTGAGGCAGAATAATGGATAAGTGACATGGAAGATAAAATAGTGGAAATAATTACCGCAGAGCAGAATAAAGAAAAAATAATGAAAAGAATTAAGGAGAGTCTCAGAGACCTCTGGGACAACATTGAATGCACCAACATTCGAATTATAGGGGTCCCAGAAGAAGAAGAGAAAAAGAAAGGGACTCAGAAAATATTTGAAGACATTATAGTTGAAAACTTCCCTAACACGGGAAAGAAAATAGTTAATCAAGTCCAAGAAGCACAGAGAGTCCCATACAGGATAAATCCAAGGAGAAACACACCAAGACACATTAATCAAACTATCAAAAATTAAATACAAACAAAAAATAATAAAAGCAGCAAGGGAAAAACAACAAATAACATACAGGGGAATCCCCATAAGGTTAACAGCTGATCTTTCAGCAGAAACTCTGCAAGCCAGAAGGTGGTGGCAGAACATATTTAAAGTGATCAAAGGGAAAAACCTACAATCAAGATTACTCTGTCCAGCAGGGAACTCATTCAGATTTGACAGAGAAATTAAAACCTTTAGAGACAAGCAAAAGCTAAGAGAAGTCAGCACCACCAAACCAGCTCTACAACAATACTTAAGGAACTTCTCTAGGTAGGAAACACAAGAGAATGAAAAGACCGACAATAACAAACACAAAACAATTAATAAAATGGTAATAGGAACATACATATTGATAATTACCTTAAATGTAAATGGATTAAATGCTCCAAACAAAAGACATAGACTGGCTGAATGGATACAAAAACAAGACATGTATATATGCTGTCTACAAGAGACACACTTCAGACCTAGGGACACATAGAGACTAAAAGTGAGGGGTTGGAAAAAGAAATTCCATGCAAATGGAAACCGAAAGAAAGCTGGAGTACCAATTCTCATATCAGACAAAATAGACTTTAAAATAAAGACTAGTACAAGAGACAAAGAAGGACACCACATAATGATCAAGGGATCAATCCAAGAAGAAGATATAACAATTGTAAATATTTATGAACCCAATATAGGAGGACCTCAATACATAAGGCAAATGCTAACAGCCATAAAAGGGGAAATCAATAGTAAAACAATTACAGTAGGGGACTTTAACTCCCCACTTTCACCAATGGACAGATCATCCAAAATGAAAATAAATAAGGAAACACAAGCTTTAAATGATACATTAAACAAGATGGACTTAATTGATATCCATAGGCCATTCCATCCAAAATCAGCAGAATACACTTTCTTCTCTAGTGCTCATGGAACTTTCTCCAGGAGAGATCACATCTTGGGTCACAAATCAAGCCCTGGTAAATTTAAGAAAATTGAAATCATATCAGGTACCTTTTCCAACCACAACGCTATGAGACTAGCTATCAATTATAGGAAAAAATCAGTAAAAAATATAAACACATGGACGCTAAACAATACACTACTAAATTACCAAGAGATCACTGAAGAAATCAAAGAGAAAATCAAAAAATACCTAGAAACAAATGCCAATGAATACACAGTGACCCAAAACCTATGGGCTGCAGCAAAAGCATTTCTAAGAGGAAAGTTTATAGCAATACAATCCTACCTCAAGAAACAGGAAACATCTCAAATAAACAACCTAACCTTACACTTAAGCAATTAGCAAAAGAAGAACAAAAAAAAACCAAAGTAAGAAGAAGGAAAGAAATCATAAAGATCAGATCAGAAATAAAAAGAAATGAAGGAAACGATAGCAAAGATCAATAAAACTAAAAGCTGGTTCTTTGTGAAGATAAACAAAATTGGTAAACCATTAGCCGGACTCATCAAGAAAAAGAGGGAGAAGAGTCAAATCGACAGAATTAGAAATGAGAAAGGAGAAGTAACAACTGACACTGCAGAAATACAAAGGATCATGAGAGATTACTACAAGCAATTATATGCTAATAAATTGGACTACCTGGAAGAAATGGACAAATTCTTAGAAAAGCACAATCTTCCAAGACTGAACCAGGAAGAAATAGAAAATATAAACAGACCAATCACAAGCACTGAAATTGAGACTGTGATTAAAATTCTTCCAACCAACAAAAGCCCAGGACCAGATGGCTTCACAGGCAAATTCTATCAAACATTTAGAGAAAAGCTACCACCTATCCTTCTCAAACTCTTCCAAAATATAGCAGAGGGAGGAACACTCCCAAACTCATTCTACGAGGCCACCATCAACCTGATACCAAAACCAGACAAAGATGTCACAAAGAAAGAAAACTACAGGCCAATATCACTGATGAACATAGATGCAAAAATCCTCAACAAAATAC
>NW_020173113.1:911903-912158 GCF_003031525.2 Neophocaena asiaeorientalis asiaeorientalis | reverse complement strand
AAGAGACAAAGAAGGACACCACATAATGATCAAGGGATCAATCCAAGAAGAAGATATAACAATTGTAAATATTTATGAACCCAATATAGGAGGACCTCAATACATAAGGCAAATGCTAACAGCCATAAAAGGGGAAATCAATAGTAAAACAATTACAGTAGGGGACTTTAACTCCCCACTTTCACCAATGGACAGATCATCCAAAATGAAAATAAATAAGGAAACACAAGCTTTAAATGATACATTAAAAAAGAT
>NW_020173113.1:890028-911412 GCF_003031525.2 Neophocaena asiaeorientalis asiaeorientalis | reverse complement strand
AATCATAAAGATCAGATCAGAAATAAAAAGAAATGAAGGAAACGATAGCAAAGATCAATAAAACTAAAAGCTGGTTCTTTGTGAAGATAAACAAAATTGGTAAACCATTAGCCGGACTCATCAAGAAAAAGAGGGAGAAGAGTCAAATCGACAGAATTAGAAATGAGAAAGGAGAAGTAACAACTGACACTGCAGAAATACAAAGGATCATGAGAGATTACTACAAGCAATTATATGCTAATAAATTTAGAGGGAACTTATCTCAACATAATAAAGGCCATATATGACAAACACACAACCAACATCGTTCTCAATGGTGAAAAACTAAAACCATTTCCACTAAGATCAGGAACAAGGCAAGGTTGCCCACTCTCACCACTATTATTCAACATAGTTTTGGAAATTTTAGCCACAGCAATCAGAGAAGAAAAAGTAATAAAATGAATCCAATTTGGAAAAGAAGAAGTAAAGGAGACCAGACTTTGAAAAGGAAGAAATGAGGGTGGTGAAAAAGTCAAGTGGCTTATCTTTGCAATCTCAGGTAGCTACTGGCAGACTTGGAGCCCAAGTCCCTTGTGATCATTCCACTATATTTCTTAAAGTGTAGTCCTCAGAATGTTATTTTGTTAGATTTTCTACACGAAAGGGGACCATGGTTAAAGAAATTTCAGGACATGCTGTACTATATAGTCACTTTAGAGATTCGCAATGAACATGATCACATTAAAGTTTCTAAGAAGTCCTGTATGTTTAACTCTGATCTGTGAAACGCACTGGAAAAAATTACTCTAAATTTATGCTGCTTCTTCAGTGGGCTAGGTCTAAATTCTATATCTTCTATCCAAAGTAGTACCAAGATAAGGCAGATCAAGTTGGAAACTAAAGAGTTTACTTCAATCTGGATATCAAAAAACTTAAGAATTTCATTTCTTATGCCTAAAGTGAAATTTAATTTTGTGGATCTCATTAAATTACGTGGTTCAAATCACTCATGGCAAATGCTAAGAGACTGTTTTAGCACGTTTTAATATGTCAAACTGTACTCGGCACTGGGCCAAGGACAGGGCAATTTTTATGTGTTTTCAGAGAGCTTGGTTGGTTGTAGATATTTGGGGATAATTGCTTTTATGCAATGTTAAACTGGGATGAAGCGATTGGAAATGTTTGTGGGAAAACACTGCCTTTCCCATAAGGCAAGTTTGGGGCCTCCTGAAGGACAGCCATGCCTTCTTAGTTTTATGCTTTGTTTTAGACTTCATTTTTCTACAAATATTGTTGGATATAAGAAAGAGAATTTCTGTTTTTCTTAGGCATATTATACACTTATGTATTAAGAGGGTTAAAAAAGAGCAAGATTGCTATCCATTACTCTTTGGATGGGACTAGGGCTCTCAGAAAGCTATCTTATTTAATAATATTACCAGAAGTTTTTTATTTCAAACCACTTTCCCGTAAAGGTAGAAGACTCTTCTACCTGGGGAAAGGCATTGAGGCTTTTCAAAATCATCCTATTGTTGAGCCGGTGGCTTTTGTCCCTGGAGAGTAATTGATTCCTTATTTCTTCGAGTCTTCCAGGAAGAGCAGGGAATGGATATCCAGGGCAAGCTAAAGATGTAGGGTTTAGAACCCTGTGGACTCCAATTAGAATGCAAATTTCTTGTCCTGAGTTCTCTCAGTTCCAGAGAGTGTTAGCTACCTTCCCAGAGAAGAGCTTTTCACCATCCCCTACTCTAGTAGCTGGGGACTCAGAGTTTGGGAGGAGCAATGTGCATTATCAGAGAGGAAAAGTACATTATCAGCTAGCCATGCTTCTATTATATGTAGAAATCTTGGACGTCTGATTCCCCAGGGAATCAGCAAGACCTTTTTCTTACCCATGCTGAATAAACCAACCTACTAAATGTAGGGAAGTTATTTCTATTAGAAAACCTCAGCCCTTAATTTGGCTCTTTTATTTTCCTTCCACAGCAGAGAAATATTTCCAAAAACTGAAGTGGTTCTGATTAGTGGTAAAGTCAAAAAGCCTTCAGCTCCAATTAAAATGTGCTTTAAGTCATTTTGTGTGGTAATGGCAGCAGTATAAAAACAAGTTAAATTTCTCTTGATTTTTGATCATGAGTTTGGCTTTTGAATTCTTGTATTCACTAGCAAATCCTGGCACCGTTTTCTGGGCTGCCTGTGGAGGAGGCATTCACGGGCTTCCCAATTAACACCCTGTTAAGCTGTACACCTGTGGTGGAATTACCCTCAGATCACGATATTGAAGCTTTGAACCCCATGACACCTATATTATTGTCCTGCAAGTCAAACTTAAAATGTTATAAAATGATTCCTGTTGTCTTGGCAAAGGTAATTTGTTTCCTTGGTATTCTTGTCAAGTGTAGAGGCATATCTAGGGGAGTCATTGTGAAGCAATTTATTTATTAACAACTTTATTGTGGTATGATTTACATACCATAAAATTCATCTATTTTAAGTGTACAATTCAGTGATTGTTAGTATAGTTTCAGAGTTGTGTAACCATCACCACAATCCAATTTTGGAACATTTCCATCACTGTATAAAGAAACTAGTACCCATTAGCCATCACTCCCCATTCTTTTATCCCGCCTCAGGCAACCACCAATCTATTTTCTGTCCCTATAGATTTGCCTTTTCTGGACATTTCATATTAATGGAATCATGCCATATGTGGCACTTTGTGTCTAACTTCTTTCATTTAGCATGTTTTCCAGGTTAATCCATGTTGCAGCATGTATCAGTACTTCATTCCTTTTTATTGACAAATAGTGTCCATTGTATGGATACACCACGATTTTGTTTATCCATTCATCAGTTTGTAGACATTTGGGTTGTTTTCATATCTTGGCTATTCTGACTAATGCTGATTTGAACATTAGCATTCAGGACTTTGTGTGGACATAGCAATTTATATTAAACACAGCGAAAGCAGACTCAGTCTAAACCCTCATCTTCAGCCAGAACATTATTAGTAGAGCTATGGGGTGCTGTGATATTTGCAGAGTAAATGGCAGTTATACAAAATTGCTGATAATCAGAATGCTAGTTAATATAAAAATCTGTATAAATTCCCAAGAATTTTATGAAAATTTGGGGTTTTGTGAGATTTGCCATGTCCATTGGCAACAAGCTTAGTTTTTCCCAATGATTGTAAAGAATGTCAAGGGTTAGAATACTTGATGGCCTGAGTTTAGAGGACTGGTCTGGGACTTAAGAATTCTGTCTGCCTTTTCTATAACCCTCTATGCTGTCCTGGGAAAATCTTGTCACCAGACTCCTCAATTTCCTTGTCTTCAAAATGGGGATAAATGATCCCTATACAGATCCAAAGGCAGTTATGAGGTTAAACATTTTCCAGGCATTTAAAACACCTCAAAAGAAAGGTAATACACTATATAAGCATAAAGAATTTTTGTTGGCAAAATGAAAGGAAGGTTTAGTCAACCTTTTTTTTCTTTCTGGAAAACCTAAAAAATAGATAAAACCACAAGGTTTAATTTTGTATATTTGAGCTGGCAAGAATGTGATACTCATTTCCTCCAAGGCCAAATATGTTCAAAGTTCCAGTAATGTTAAGCCCTTGATTGAAGGAACAGTTTTTCTGAGTTCCCAAAAGCTTTGCTAACTATATTCTAAAATTAAAGCCTTTTACCTTCTCATCACAAAACAACAACCATTTGGTTTAGAGCAGAATATGAAAAAAATCTATAGAAGGAAATTAATACAATAAGCAGTTACCCAGCAAGTCCTCACTGAAAGAGACACAAGGTGTTTCTGGCCTTAAAGAATGTGTTATTCTGATGGGGTTCAAAGAGAATTAACAATAAAGAAACTATACCTATTTCATTTTAGTACCCCATGTCTATTTCTATTCCAGAAAGGTATCTGGCCTGTTGAAGATAATTTTTTTAAATGATGAAGTTTTGACTGTCATAGGAATATAAAAATGAACATACGTTGAAGATTTTATTTAACTCATAATGAGAGCACCAGGCAGATGTTATAACCAATTCAAAGGGAATACAAAGAACAGACATATATATAGATCAGGAATATTCAAATGAATGTGCAAATGGAGGCTAAATGTGGCATCTTCCACAGTGGGAAAGTGAAGTCAATTAAATCTCTACCAGACTGGTCTCTAGAGTGTTCAGAGAATATCTTTAAAGTTACTGGATGAAATAACTAATCAGACAATAAAGGCAGCAGAACTCAGGAGGAAACTGATAAAGATCTGTAAGGTTTATGAAAAAGATGGGCAGGAATTAAGTTTTGAAGATATTTGGTTAAGGTCAGGGTTCAGAGGAGGAGAGGGATGGGCAGTCTAAGCAGGGCAGAGATGAGATGACCTGGTCTGTTGAAAGTCCAGGACAGTTGGAAGTGAAGACATGGATTAACTTCATGATAGGGATTAAGAGGTAGATCATCTATACACAAGTTCCCAGAGAAAGAGCTGGCTGTATCCCCAGTTGCTTTGTAAGTGTAGAATCAGTCCCTGGGAGCCCAGAGTTACATAATGTCGCTTATACAATGTGTGGAATTGCAAGCAGAGAACAGTACAGAGAAAGTGAATGCTGGGTCATACTTCGTGAGCTATGAGTGCTTCACTATCCCTGGGGTGGGAAGCATTAGGAAGCAGCAGGAGCATTGGGGCTGACAAGTGGTCTTGCTAGACTAAGGAACTTTGGGCTTTCTGCTGAAATGGAGGTCCATTGAAATGCTTTATGCAGGAGACTAACAGTCATTTTTGTAACTTGAGTCCCTGGTAGCTGTATGGAGAAAGGGTTGGGATAAAGGGAGTGAGACTGAATGTTCAGAGACCTGTGGCCATTAAAGGGAGAAGTCCCATGATATTTAGGCAATAAACTCAAAGAAAGGAAAATATATCCTAAACTCCTTATAAAATTAGTCCAGCAAGATATTTTATTTTAAAAGGGCATTCTATGATCACACAAGTTTGGAAAACGCATTGTCACCCTCTTAGATACACACTAGAATATTAAGGGCTCTGGTAACTAATTCAACAGGGAAAATCTGTTTATTTTTTGTTTAACCCAACAGTTCAAAATTTTATCAAATAACTTTAAATTTTACATAACACCTATTAATATTTTATTCTGTTGGGTTTGCCTTTGGGAATATTGGCCTAGGATGGCTTCCAGGGAGTTCTGGTTTGCTTAATAAACAGTGGTTCTATTAACCGAGTTTGGGAATACATGAATAAGAAGAGATTTGTGGGACAAGATATTGAGTTTAGTTTGCATATTTTGAGTTTTAGGAGGATACCTCCAATAAACAATTGAATAGATGAGCCTAGAACTTAAGGATGAGATCTGGGATGAAGGAAGAGATTTGGGAATCACCTGTTGAATTTTAAATGGTAGGTGATGTTTCTAAGAAAAGTACATCTAGGGAGGAGACAAAAGGGCTGAGGGTGGCCTTGACAGCACTATTTACTGAATTCTTTTCCCACTGAGTTGCTTCTTACAGATTTCATATTTCACTTATGTAGGTCTATTAACTGAACTCTTTATTTGATTCCAGTGCTCTCTCTATTTCTCTGCCAATATTATGGGACATTAGTAGCAATTAGCTTTATAATAAGATGATATCTGGTAAGGGAAATTCATTTTCATTGTTCTTCAAAACTTGCTTTACAGTGGCACTTTGATCTTCCACATAAACTTTAGGATAAGTTCATCAAGGTCTAAAAAACTACCACTATCCATATTTCTATTGAAATTGCATTGAAGTGATTAGTTTAAAATTGATATTTTTATTATAGTGAGTCTTCTCATCCATGAACAAGTGTGTGTGTGTATCCGTGTATTTGTCTTATTACATTTGGTTAACTGTGTATACATTTTACTTCAATGTTCTTAAATGTCTTTTGAAGGGATTAATGCTATCTATGTACATTGTTGTTTTATTGTCATTGTCAAAAGACTTTCCCCCCATCCTTTCTATTGTCTAATTGTCTATAACAGGTGTCCAAGAATGCTATTGATTTCCATATGTTGATCTTGTGTTCAATAGCCTTGCTGAACATTTTTTACTATTTCAAAAAGTTTGCATCCTCTCTTGAATTTTTTATTGCAGACAACCTATCATCTTCAAAGAAGGACAATTTAATGCTTCTACTCCATTCCTTTATATCTTTTATTTTTACTGTCTTTTTGCACTGACAAAGACCTCTGGTACAATTTTAAATTAAAAAAAAAGGATGGTAACCATCTTTGCCTTATTCATAAGATTTATAGGAATGCTTCTAATTTTTAAAATTATGTTTTCCATAATTTTTATTAAATAGACTTTCATTTTTAGAGCAGTTTTAGGTTCACAGCAAAACTGAGCAGAAGGTACAGAGAGTTCCCATTCACCTCCTACCCCCACACATGTATAGCCTCCCCCATTATCAATATCCCCCAACAGAATGGTACAATTGTTACAGCTAATGAAAGTACATTGACACGAGTTTATCATCCAAAGTGTGTTCTCTGAGCTTCCTAAATCTGTGGGGGCTTTTTTGTTTTTTGTTTTTAGGTCTAACATTAATTTGGGGAAATTCTTAGTCCTTGTTCTTTCAAATATTTCTTCCATTCCTTTTTCTCTTTCTTTTTCTGGTATTCCCATTACACATATGTCACACTGTTTTTAGTTGTCCCACAATCCTTGGTATTCTGTTCTGGTTCTTCCATCTTTTTTGTTTGTTTGTTTGTTTGCTTTTCAATTTTGGAGGCTTCTATTGAGATATCCCCAAGGTCAGAGATTCTTTCCTTAGCCATGGCTGGTCTACTAATAAGCCCATCAAAGGCAGTCTTCATTTCGGTTACAGTTATTTTTATCTGTAGCATTTTTTTGGGGGGTTCATTCTTTGAATTTCCATCTCTCTGCTTACATTGCCCATCTACTCTTTTTTTGGGGGAGGTGGGTTTTAATACTTTATTTAGCATGCAAACAACTTCAGGTTGTTTCACTTTTATATTAATGGTAGGCTTTCAAGATGGACCAGTATTTCATTTTTTTAAATTTTAAATTTTTAATTTTTTAAATTGAAGTAGAGTTGATTTACAATGTTGTGCTAATTACTGCTGTACAGCAAAGTGATTCAGTTATACATATATATATTCTTTTTTGAAATATTCTTTTCCATTATGGTTTATCAGAGGATACTGATTATAGTTCTCTGTGCTGTATGGTAGGACCTTGTTGTTTATCCATTCTATCAATATATATAAAAGCTTACATCTACTAACCCCAACCTCCCACTCCATCCCTCTCCAAACCCCCTCCCCCTTGGCAACCACCAGTCTGTTCTCTATGTCCATGATTCTGTTTCTGTTTCATAGATAGGTTCACTTGTGTCATATTTTAGATTCCACATATAAATGATATCATATAGTATTTGTCTTTCTCTTTCTGACTTACTCCACTTAGTATGATAATCTCTAGTTGCATCGATGTTGCTGCAAAAGGCATTATTTCATTCTTTTTTATGTCTGAGTAGTATTCCATTGTATATATATTACCACATCTGCCCATCTATTCTTTTATTTTTAACATCTTTATTGGAGTATAATTGCTTTACAATGGTGTGTTAGTTTCTGCTCTATAACAAAGTGAATCAGCTATACATATACATATATCCCCATATTCCCTCCCTCTTGATCCTCCCTCCCACCCTCCCTATCCCACCCCTCTAGGTGGTCACAAAGCAATGAGCTGATCTCCCTGTGCTATGCGGCTGCTTCCCACTAGCTAGCTATTTTACATTTGGTAGTGTGTATTGTCCATCCATTCTTGAATGCTATCTATTTTATCCATTAGAACCTTTAGCATATTAAACATCATTGCTTTAAACTACTGGTCTGATAATTGCAACATCCTTTTTTTTAAATTGGGGTATAGTTGTTTTACAATGTTGTGTTAGTTTCTACTGTACAGTGAAGTGGAGTTCCCTGTGCTGTACAGCAGGTTCTCATTAGTTATCTATTTTATACATATTAGTGTATCTATGTCAATCCCATATCTAAGTCTGATTCTAATGCTTGTTCTGTCTCTTCAAACTGTGTTTTTTGCCTTTTAGTATGTCTTGTAATTTTTTCTTGTTAACCAAACATGATATACTGGGTAAAAGGAATCACTGTAAATAGGCCTTCAGTAATGTGGTAGTGAGGTGTGGGGAAGGAGAAAGCATACTGCATGTAGTTCTGTGAGAGATCACAGTCTTTTTTGAGCCTATGCCTCTGGGCTGTGAACTTCACATGTGCTTCTTTGTCCCCTGCCCCCTTGTGACAGGACAGGATGGCTAGAGTGGGCTGGAGTTGAGTATTTCCTTTTCCCCCAGGTCAGTTGTGCTCTGATAAAACCCCAGCAGGTTAATCTCTGGTTGAATACTTTCTCCTAGGACAGACCTTGTTAAAAGGAACAGAATGTTCTGGAGTATTCGAAATGGCTTATTGCCACTCCCCCAGCTGGAAGCAGGAGGGGATTTTTCTCCAATATTCGCTGTGAGAACCTGGTAGAGTTTAGGAGGTAAAACTCACAAGAGTATCGTATTTCCCTGATAACTGTGTGTATGTGGAGTTTTTAATTCCTCAGACTTGTCCACACTCAGCCTTCAGCAACTTGTCAATTACAGTTCAGGTTAACCTACCCCAGGACTGGTTCCCTCAGAGATTTCTACTCATGAGTTAAGATTCTCTGTATCCACTTGTTTGTCTCTCCAATTTGTGGGGGTGGGGGGGCAGTGAGTTGCCCTGTGACCCACTTCTTTTATGGATCTAAAGAGAGTTGTTGTTGTTTTCGTTTGTTCAGCTTTTTACATGTTGTTAGGATGGGGTGGTGACTTTCAAGCTTCTTACATGCTAGACTGGAAACATTTTCCATAAATTTTGAAACATGCTTTTATCAGGTTAGAGACGTTAACTGCTTTTCTGAATTCCCTGAACGATTTTTTTCCTCAATGAGTGTTGAATTTTATTGAATGTGTTTTCAATCTCTCTACATATAATCATGTATTGTTTTTGTATCTGTTAATATAGCAAATTTATTACATTGATAGATTTTTTTTCTATATTAAATCATCTTTGCCTTCCTGGGATAAACTTTATTTGATTGTGGTAGGCAGAATTCTAAGATGTCCTCTGTGACTCCCACCCTGTGGTAACCATGTCTTCGTGTAACCCCTTCCCCTGGTATGTGTGTGGAACCTGAAACTTGCCTCTAACCAATAGAACATGGCAAAGTGAAGTGAATTTTCAGACGCAAGTAAAGTCCCTAGACAGTTGACTTTAAGTTAATCAAAAGAGAGATTATCCTGAATGGACCTGACCTAATGAGGTTATTCCTTTAAAAGAGGGTCTAAGTACTTTGAGATATTCTCCAGGTGGCCTTGAAGAAACAAGCCATCCTAAATTCCACAGCTGCAAGGAAATGAATTCTGCCAATAGTCATGTGAGCTTGGAAGAGGACCCCAGGACTCAAATGATACCCCAGCCCAGGCTGACAACATGATTGTAGCCTTGTGAGCCCCTAAGCCAACGATTCATTTAAGCTGTGTCTGAACTTCTGACCTACAGAAACTGTGTGATAATAAATGGGTGTTGTTTCAAACCAATAAGTTTTGTAGTTATTTGTTACACAGCAATAGAAAACTAATACTTTGGTATAATATATTTTTTAATATGCACTGTCACTAAATTAATAACTTAGTTAATAAGTTATTAGAACTTTATATCTATGTTTATATGTGAGAATGGTCTATAAGTTTAATTTTTTGTACTATCCTTATCCAATTTTAGTATCAAGCTTTTATTAGCCTCATAAAATGAGTCCAATAGCTTTCCTTCTTATAATCTGTGAAACAGCTTGTATAAAATAGGGAGAATATGTTCCTTGAGAGTTGATAAAACTTGCCTATAAAATCAACTAGGCATGATGTCTTTTGAATAACACATCCAATTGCCTGTTTAATTGTGTAAAATTTTGTCGGTTAATTCATATGTTCTCTTTATTGAATGAATTTTTATAATTTATATTTTCTTAGAAATTATTTATTTCATCTGTTTCAAAATATATTTCTATATATTTTTTCTCATATTATCCTTTAATCTTAGAAAATTCTGTTTATAATGTCATACTTCCTTATTGTTTCTAATATTGTTTATTCATGCTTCCCTTTTTTTCAATGTTACCAGAGATATGTCTAATTTATAGACTTTTTAAAAAGTTTTTAGTTTTGTTGATTCTATGGATTTCTCTGTTTTCTGCTTCACTCTTACTGCTCTTGTCCCCTTGATTCCAACTTATTTTACAGTGTTATTTCCTTTATTTTTAATTTAGTATTTATTTTTATAAAAGTTATATGCATATGTTTGGAAAAGTCATACTTGTGCAAATATTGTTTCATAACAAATTGCATGTATCCTGTCACATCTCTCCCATTCCTCCTCTCCAGAAGCAACAATTTTCAACTCTTTCAGCTAATTCTTATGATTGACGTGTGTTAAAAACATGCTAACATTGCTATTTCTTGCTTGTGAAGTTTTAAACATTTTCCATTAATTTCCCAATACAGATTGATATCTGTGTTTAGATATATTTCACCATTACTCTACCTCCACCACTCGTGTCTATACTGCCTGTGACCTATCCTTCCAGGGCAGTTCTATGGTTACTTTGGTTAAATCACAATAATTTAATCATAATCATAAACCATTATTGGAACTATATAAATGCTATTTGTCCTGGAGTCTTCCTTCTTGAATAATTTTTTGTTTTCCTGGAGTTAATATCTTTTTATTTTGTTTTGTTTGCAAGTGTCTCACTCTCAAATTCTGCTCCATTGTGTAAATAGCTTCATAATATATTAACATATATTAGAATCTATCAATTTCATTTTCTTGAAGAAATCTCTTCTGGAAACTACTGGGTGTTCTCTCACTGCTCTGCAGTTGTCCTTCAAAGATTTCACTCCAAGAATCATATTGCGGATTTCTTTTGCTCTTCCTTGTGTCAGCTCCCATTGCTCAAACCCCGTGTCTTCCTCTTTCTGGGTTTACTCATGCAAAATGGTTGAGATATTACACTTCTGGGGGAAAAATGTCTTTATTCTACCGTCATACTTTTTTGATGATCTACCCGCTTGCTAAATCTTAGATTAGAATTATTTTCTCAGAATGATGCTGCTCCACAGGTTTTTCGCTTTCATTAATACTGGTAAGAAAATCAATGCTATTCTGATTCTTTTACATTTCTGTTAAACCTTTTCCTTTTCTCCTCTCTGAAAACTGAAGAGTCTCCATTGTTCTAAACTTTTATGAAGACTTGGAAAGATTTGAGTCCTTCAACTGTTGGATCCATTTAAAAGTGAAACTTGGGTCGTTCAACTGTGGGAAACATTCATTTATTTTTTTAAACATTTTTATTGGAGTATAATTGCTTTAAAATGATGCATTAGATTCTGCTGAATAACAAACTGAATCAGCTATACATATACATATATCACCATATCTCCTCCCCTTGCGTCTCCCTCCCACCCTCCATATCCCACCCCTCTAGGTGGTCACAAAGCAATGAGCTGATCTCCCTGTGCTATGCGGCTGCTTCCCACTAGCTAGCTATTTTACATTTGGTAGTGTGTATTGTCCATCCATTCTTGAATGCTATCTATTTTATCCATTAGAACCTTTAGCATATTAAACATCATTGCTTTAAACTACTGGTCTGATAATTGCAACATCCTTTTTTTTAAATTGGGGTATAGTTGTTTTACAATGTTGTGTTAGTTTCTACTGTACAGTGAAGTGGAGTGAATTATTTTCTCAGAATGATGCTGCTCCACAGGTTTTTCGCTTTCATTAATACTGGTAAGAAAATCAATGCTATTCTGATTCTTTTACATTTCTGTTAAACCTTTTCCTTTTCTCCTCTCTGAAAACTGAAGAGTCTCCATTGTTCTAAACTTTTATGAAGACTTGGAAAGATTTGAGTCCTTCAACTGTTGGATCCATTTAAAAGTGAAACTTGGGTCGTTCAACTGTGGGAAACATTCATTTATTTTTTTAAACATTTTTATTGGAGTATAATTGCTTTAAAATGATGCATTAGATTCTGCTGAATAACAAACTGAATCAGCTATACATATACATATATCACCATATCTCCTCCCCTTGCGTCTCCCTCCCACCCTCCATATCCCACCCCTCTAGGTGGTCACAAAGCACTGAGCTGATCTCCCTGTGCTATGCGGCTGCTTCCCACTAGCTATCTATTTTACATTTGGTAGTGTATATATGTCCATGCCACTCTCTCACTTCGTCCCAGCTTACCCTTCCACCTCCCCGTGTCCTAAATTCCATTCTTTACGTCTGCGTCTTTATTCCTGTTCTGCCCCAAGGTTCTTCATAACGATTTTTTTTAAGATTCCATATATATGTGTTAGCATATGGTATTTCTTTTTCTCTTTCTGACTTACTTCACTCTGTATGACAGTCTCTAGGTCCATCCACCTCACTACAAATAACTCAATTTCGTTTCGCTTTATGGCCGAGTAATATTCCTTTGTATATATGTGCCACATCTTCTTTATCCATTCATCTGTCGATGGACACTTAGGCTGCTTCCATGTCCTCACTAATGTAAATAGAGCTGCACTGAACATTGTGGTCCATGATTCTTTCTGAAATATGCTTCTCTGAGAGTATATGCCCAGTAGTGGGATTGCTGGGTCGTATGGTAGTTGTATTTTTAGTTTATTAAAGAACCTCCATACTTTTCTCCATAGTGGCTATATCAATTTATATTCCCATCAACAGTGCAAGAGGGTTCCCTTTTCTCCACACCCTCTCCAGAATTTATTGGTTGTAGATTTTTTGATGATGGCCATTCTGACTGGTCTGAGATGATACCTCATTGTAGCTTTGATTTGCACTTCTCTAATGATTAATGATGTTGAGTATTCTTTCGTCTGTTTGCTGACACTCTGTATACCTTCTTTAGAGAAATGTCTATTTAGATCTTCCGCCCATTTTTGGATTGGATTTTTTGTTTTTTTGATATAGAGCTGTATGAGCTGCCTGCAAATTATAATAGTGGTGAGAGTGGGCAACCTTGTCTTGTTCCTGATCTTAGTGGAAATGGTTTCATCTTTTCACCATTGAGAATGATGTTGGCTGTGGGTTTGTCATATATGGTATTTATTACATTGAGGTAACTTCACTCTCTGCCTACTTTCTGGAGAGTTTTATCATAAATAGGTGTTGAATTTTGTCAAGTTTTTCTGTATCTATTGAGATGATCATATGATTTTTCTCCTTCAGATTGTTAATATGATTTATCACATTGATTGACTTGCATATACTGAATAACCCTTGCATTTCTGGGATAAACCCCACTTGATAAGGGTGTATGATCCTTTTAATGTGCTGTTGGATTCTGTTTGCTAGTATTTTGTTGAGGATTTTTGCATCTATGTTCATCATTGATATTGGCCTGTAGTTTTCTTTCTTTGTGACATCTTTGTCTGGTTTTCGTATCCAGGTGATGGTGGCCTTGTAGAATGAGTGGGGGAGTGTTCCTCCCTCTGCTATATTTTGGAAGAGTTTGAGAAGGATAGGTGGTAGCTCTTCTCTAAATGTTTGATAGAATTTGCCAGTGAAGCCATCTGGTCACGGGCTTTTCTTGTTTGGAAGATTTTTAATCACAGTCTCAATTTCAGTGCTTGTGATTGGTCTGTTTATATTTTCCATTTCTTCCTGGTTCAGTCTTGGGAGATTGTGCATTTCTAAGAATTTGTCTGTTTCTTCCAGGTTGTCCATTTTATTGGCATATAGTTTCTTGTAGTAATCTCTCATGATCCTTTGTATTTCTGCAGTGGCAGTTGTTACTTCTCCTTTTTCATTTCTAATTCTGCTGATTTGAGTCTTATCCCTTTTTTCCTGGTGAATCTAGCTAATAGTTCATCAATTTTCTTTATCTTCTCAAAGAACTAGCTTTTAGTTGTATTGATCTTTGCTATTGTTTCCTTCACTTCTTTTTCATTTATTTTGATCTGATTTTTATGATTTCTTTCCTTCTGCTAACTTTGGGGTTTCTTTGTTCTTCTCTCTTTAATTGCTTTAGGTGTAAGGTTAGGTTGTTTATTTGAGATGATTCTTGTTTCTTGAGGTAGGATTGTATTGCTATAAACTTCCCTCTTAGAACTGCTTTTGCTGCATCCCATAGGATTTGGGTTCTCGTGTTTTCCTTGTCATTTGTTTCTAGGTATTTTTTGATGTCCCCTTTGATTTCTTCAGTGATCTCTTGGTTATTAAGTAGTGTATTGTTTAGCCTCCATGTTTTTATTTTTTTTAAAGAATTTTTCCTGTAATTGATATCTAGTTTTATAGTGTTGTGGTTAGCAAAGATACCTGATATGATTTCAATTTTCTTAAATTTACCAAGGATTGATTTGTGACCCCAGATATGATCTATCCTGGAGAATGTTCCATGAGCACTAGAGATGAAAGTGTATTCTGCTGATTTTGGATGGAATGGCCTATGAATATCAATTAAGACCATCTTGTTTAATGTGTCATTTAAAGCTTGTGTTTCCTTATTTATTTTCATTTTGGATAATCTGTCCATTGGTGAAAGTGGGGAGTTAAAGTTCCCTACTGTAATTGTTTTACTATTGATTTCCCCTTTTATGGCTGTTAGCATTTGCCTTATGTATTGAGGTCCTCCTATACTGGGTTCATAAATATTTACAATTGTTATATCTTCTTCTTGGATTGATCCCTTGATCATTATGTAGTGGCCTTCTTTGTCACTTGTACTAGTCTTTATTTTAAAGTCTATTTTGTCTGATATGAGAATTGGTACTCCAGCTTTCTTTCGGTTTCCATTTGCATGGAATTTCTTTTTCCAACCCCTCACTTTTAGTCTCTATGTGTCCCTAGGTCTGAAGTGTGTCTCTTGTAGACAGCATATATACATGTCTTGTTTTTGTATCCATTCAGCCAGTCTATGTCTTTTGTTTGGAGCATTTAATCCATTTACATTTAAGGTAATTATCAATATGTATGTTCCTATTACCATTTTAATAATTGTTTTGTGTTTGTTGGTCTTTTCGTTCTTTTGTGATTCCTAGAGAAGTTCCTTAAGCATTGTTGTAGAGCTGGTTTGGTGGTGCTGACTTCTCTTAGCTTTTGCTTGTCTCTAAAGGTTTTAATTTCTCCGTCAAATCTGAATGAGATCCTTGCTGGGTAATCTTGATTGTAGGTTTTTCCCTTTGATCACTCTAAATATGTCCTGCCTTGCCCTTCTGGCTTGCAGAGTTTCTGCTGAAAGATCAGCTGTTAACCTTATGCGGATTCCCTTGTATGTTACTTGTTGTTTTTCCCTTGTTGCTCTTAATATTTTTTCTTTGTATTTAATTTTTCATAGTTTGATTAGTACGTGTTGTTGCATGTTTCTCCTTGGATTTATCCTGTATGGGACTCTCTGTGCTTCCTGGACTTGATTAACTATTTCCTTTCCCATATTAGGGAAGTTTTCAACTATAATCTCTTCAAATATTTTCTCAGTCTCTTTCTTTTTCTCTTCTTCTTCTGGGACCCCTATAATTCGAATGTTGGTGCATTTAATATTGTCCCAGAGGTCTCTGAGACTTTCCTCAGTTCTTTTCATTCTTTTTTCTTTATTTTGTTCTGCAGTAGTTATTTCCACTGTTTTATCTTCCAGGTCACTTATCCATTCTTCTGCCTCAGTTTTTCTGCTATTGATTCCTTAGAGAGAATTTTAAATTTCATTTATTGTGTTTTTCATCATTGTTTTTTTGCTCTTTACTTCTTCTAGGTCCTTGTTAAACGTTCCTTATATTTTCTCCATTCTATTTCCACGATTTTGGATCATCTTTACTATCATTACTTGGAATTTTTTTTCAGGTAGAATGCCTATTTCCTCTTCATTTGTTTGGTCTGGTTTGTTTTTACCTTGCTCCTTCATGTGCTGTGTGTTTCTCTGTCTTCTCATTTTGCTTAATTTACTGTGTTTGGGATCTCCTTTTTGTAGGCTGCAGGTTTTCAGTTCCCATTGTTTTTGGTGTCTGCCCCCAGTGGCTACAGTTGATTCAGTGGGTTGTATAGACTTCCTGGTGGAGGGGACTGGTAACTGTGTATTGGTGGATGAGCCTGGATCTTGTCTTTCTGGTGGAAAAACTGCGCCCTGTGGTGTGTTTTGGGGTGTCTGTAACCATACTATGATTTTAGGCAGCCTCTCTGCTAGTGGGTGTGTTTGTGTTCCTGTCTTGCTAATTGTTTTGCATAGGGTGTTCAGTACTGTAGCTTGCTGGTCTTTGAGTGTAGCTGGGTCTTAGCTTTGAGATGGAGATCTCTGGCAGACCTTTCGTCATTTGATATTATGTGGAGCCTGGAGGTCTCTGGTGGACCAAAGTCCTGAATTCTGCTCTGCCACCTCAGAGGCACAGGCCTGACATTCAGCCAGAGTACCAAGACCCTGTCAGCCACACAGCTCAGAAAGAAAGAGAGAAAGAAAGAGAGAAAGAAAGAAAGAAAGAAAGAAAAAAAGGAAAAGAAAGAAAGAAAGAAAATCAAAATAAAGTTATTAAAATATGAAATAAAAAATTATTAAAAATTAAAAAGTAATTAAAAGAAAGATAGAAGAGAGCAAACAAATCCACCAATGATAACAAATGCTAAAAACTATACTAAGAAAAATAAAACCAAACAAAAAAACTCAGACAGACAGAACCTTAGGACAAATGGTAAAAGCAAAGTTATACAGACAAAATCATACAAATAAGTATAAACATACACACTCACGAAAAGAGAAAAAGGGAAAAAAGAAATATATCTATATATACTAAATAAAGCAGGAAGAGATCAACCAAATCAATAAACAAATCTACCCATGATAATAAACTCAATACTAAACTAATATAAACATAAAACCAGAAACCAGTCAGTTGGATACAGCAAACCCAAAGTCTACAGTTGCTCCCAAAGTCCACTGCCTCAATTTTGGGATTATTCGTTGTGTATTCAGGTGTTCCACCGATGCAGGGTACATCAGGTTGATTGTGGAGATTTAATCCACTGCTCCTGAGGCTGCTTGGAGAAATTTCCCTTTTCTCTTCTTTGTTCTCACAGCTCTTGGTGTTCAGCTTTGGACTGGCCCCTCTTCTGCGTGTAGGTTGCCTGAGGGCGTCTGTTACCGCTCAGACAGGACGGGGTTAAAGGAGCAGATGATTAGGGGGTTCTGGCTCACTCAGGCTGGGGGGAGGAAGGGTTATGGAATGCAGGGCGAACCTGCAGCAGCAGAGGCCAGCGTGATGTTGCAACAGCCTGGGGCGTGCCATGTGTTCTCCTGGGAAAGTTGTCCCTGCATCACGGGACCCTGGCAGTAGCTGGCTGCAGAGGCTCCTTGGAGGGGAGGTGTGGATAGTGACCTATGCTCACACATAGGCTTCCTGGTTGATGCAGCAGTAGCCTTAGCATCTCATGCCCGTCTCTGGTGTTCACGATGATAGCCGTAGCTCGCACCCATCTCGAGCTCATTTAGGTGGTGCTCTGAATCCCCTCTTCTCATGCACCCCAAAACAATTGTCTCTTGCCTCTTTGGCAGGTCAGATATTTTCCCGGACTCCCTCCCGCTAGCTGTGGTGCACTAGCCCCCTTCAGGCTGTGTTCACACAGCCAACCCCAGTCCTCTCCCTGGGATCTGACCTCTGAAGCCTGAGCCTCAGCTCCCAGACCCCACCCATCCTGGCAGGTGAGCAGACATGCCTCTTGGACTGGTGAGTGCTGGTCGGCACCAATCCTCTGTGCGGGGTCTCTCTTCTTTGTTCTCTGCATCCCTGTTGCTGTGCTCTCCTCCATGACTCCAAAGCTTCCCCCCTGCCACCCCCGATCTCCACCAGTGAAGGGGCTTCCTAGTGTGTGGAAACTTTTCCTCCTTCACAGCTCCCTCCCCGAGTTGCAGGTCCCATCCTTTTTCTCTTGTCTCTGTTTTTTCTTTTTTCTTTTGCCTTACCCAGGTACGTGGGGAATTTCTTTCCTTTTGGGAAGTCTGAGGTCTTCTGCCAGCATTCAGTAGGTGTTTTGTAGGAGTCATTCCACATGTAGATGTATTTGTGATGTATTTGTGGGGAGGAAGTTGATCTCTACATCTTACTCTTCCGCCACCTTGAAGCTATCATCGTGAGAAACAGTCTTGAATCATTTCTTTCTTTTCCTCTATTTTCTTGTTTCTTTTGCCTCTGTCTCTAATTCTGTTATCTTTTTATCTCTTACTTTCTTAAATTTGTCTTTTCACTGTTTTATGGGAGATTTTTCTCAACATCATACTCTAATAATTTTATTGAGATTTTTCCATGTTTTTATTTCTTTGTTCTTATTATTCCTGAATATGTTTTTTAAGCTTCCTGTTCTTGTCTCAAAGAAAGATTTTTAAAAAGTTTTCTGATCCCATAAATTGTTTGCTTCTTCCATATTAATTGGAAGTCTGTCACTTCTTTTCTAATTCTAATAATTTTCAAATTATCTAATAATTAACTTCTTTATTTTCAATTAACTTCTTTGTTTTTAATCTTTTCATCTTTAAATAAATACATTTTAGATGGTAAATTTCCTTCTAAATGCTGTTTTAGCTGCATGTTACAAATTTTTAAATGTAGTACTTTCATTGTCATTCAGTTCTAAATTTCTATTCTGTGATTTCCATTGTAGCTTTCTTGTTAATCATGAGTTTGTTCTGAGAGCATTTTTGAGTTTGCAAATATTGTTGTGTTTTTAGCCAGCCTCTTTGGGGGAGGGGTTGCTTGATTTCTAATTCAATTTATTGTGATCAGAGAAGAATATGGTCAGTATGACTACAGATATTTTATATGTTTTAGACTTCCATTAAATTCTATTATGTCACTAAATTTTGCAAACATTATATTTGGAAATAATGTATTTTTATATTTATTGGCTTCTAGTTAATTTTCTTATTCAAAGATTTTATATGCTTAACAATTTTTGTCTGCTTGCTTTATAAGCTTATGATAGAGGTGTTTTAAAATCTCCCATTGTGATTATGGACTTTTGTTGTATATGTCTTGAGGCAATGTTGTCAGTTGCATACAAGTTGAGGACTATCTCTCTGGTAGAATTTGAATTATATTATTGCAAATTATCTCTCTTTATTCCAACTAGTGCTTGTTTCTTCAAATTCTGATTTGACTTAATACAGTTTTAACATCTTTCTATGATTAGTACTTGCATGGTATATATTTCTCTCCATTCCTTTATTTTCAACATTTTTGTGAGGTGTTTTTTTTTGTTTTTTTTTTTTTTTGTGAGGTGTTTTCTGATGTATTTCTTATATAACTAAATATTTATTGTTCTCCTGGGAAAGTTGTCCCTGCATCACGGGACCCTGGCAGTAGCTGGCTGCAGAGGCTCCTTGGAGGGGAGGTGTGGATAGTGACCTATGCTCACACATAGGCTTCCTGGTTGATGCAGCAGTAGCCTTAGCATCTCATGCCCGTCTCTGGTGTTCACGATGATAGCCGTAGCTCGCACCCATCTCGAGCTCATTTAGGTGGTGCTCTGAATCCCCTCTTCTCATGCACCCCAAAACAATTGTCTCTTGCCTCTTTGGCAGGTCAGATATTTTCCCGGACTCCCTCCCGCTAGCTGTGGTGCACTAGCCCCCTTCAGGCTGTGTTCACACAGCCAACCCCAGTCCTCTCCCTGGGATCTGACCTCTGAAGCCTGAGCCTCAGCTCCCAGACCCCACCCATCCTGGCAGGTGAGCAGACATGCCTCTTGGACTGGTGAGTGCTGGTCGGCACCAATCCTCTGTGCGGGGTCTCTCTTCTTTGTTCTCTGCATCCCTGTTGCTGTGCTCTCCTCCATGACTCCAAAGCTTCCCCCCTGCCACCCCCGATCTCCACCAGTGAAGGGGCTTCCTAGTGTGTGGAAACTTTTCCTCCTTCACAGCTCCCTCCCCGAGTTGCAGGTCCCATCCTTTTTCTCTTGTCTCTGTTTTTTCTTTTTTCTTTTGCCTTACCCAGGTACGTGGGGAATTTCTTTCCTTTTGGGAAGTCTGAGGTCTTCTGCCAGCATTCAGTAGGTGTTTTGTAGGAGTCATTCCACATGTAGATGTATTTGTGATGTATTTGTGGGGAGGAAGTTGATCTCTACATCTTACTCTTCCGCCACCTTGAAGCTATCATCGTGAGAAACAGTCTTGAATCATTTCTTTCTTTTCCTCTATTTTCTTGTTTCTTTTGCCTCTGTCTCTAATTCTGTTATCTTTTTATCTCTTACTTTCTTAAATTTGTCTTTTCACTGTTTTATGGGAGATTTTTCTCAACATCATACTCTAATAATTTTATTGAGATTTTTCCATGTTTTTATTTCTTTGTTCTTATTATTCCTGAATATGTTTTTTAAGCTTCCTGTTCTTGTCTCAAAGAAAGATTTTTAAAAAGTTTTCTGATCCCATAAATTGTTTGCTTCTTCCATATTAATTGGAAGTCTGTCACTTCTTTTCTAATTCTAATAATTTTCAAATTATCTAATAATTAACTTCTTTATTTTCAATTAACTTCTTTGTTTTTAATCTTTTCATCTTTAAATAAATACATTTTAGATGGTAAATTTCCTTCTAAATGCTGTTTTAGCTGCATGTTACAAATTTTTAAATGTAGTACTTTCATTGTCATTCAGTTCTAAATTTCTATTCTGTGATTTCCATTGTAGCTTTCTTGTTAATCATGAGTTTGTTCTGAGAGCATTTTTGAGTTTGCAAATATTGTTGTGTTTTTAGCCAGCCTCTTTGGGGGAGGGGTTGCTTGATTTCTAATTCAATTTATTGTGATCAGAGAAGAATATGGTCAGTATGACTACAGATATTTTATATGTTTTAGACTTCCATTAAATTCTATTATGTCACTAAATTTTGCAAACATTATATTTGGAAATAATGTATTTTTATATTTATTGGCTTCTAGTTAATTTTCTTATTCAAAGATTTTATATGCTTAACAATTTTTGTCTGCTTGCTTTATAAGCTTATGATAGAGGTGTTTTAAAATCTCCCATTGTGATTATGGACTTTTGTTGTATATGTCTTGAGGCAATGTTGTCAGTTGCATACAAGTTGAGGACTATCTCTCTGGTAGAATTTGAATTATATTATTGCAAATTATCTCTCTTTATTCCAACTAGTGCTTGTTTCTTCAAATTCTGATTTGACTTAATACAGTTTTAACATCTTTCTATGATTAGTACTTGCATGGTATATATTTCTCTCCATTCCTTTATTTTCAACATTTTTGTGAGGTGTTTTTTTTTGTTTTTTTTTTTTTTT
>NW_020173113.1:888095-889972 GCF_003031525.2 Neophocaena asiaeorientalis asiaeorientalis | reverse complement strand
TTTGCGGCACGCAGGCCTCTCACTGTTGTGGCCTCTCCCGTTGTGGAGCACAGGCTCCGGACGTGCAGGCCCAGCAGGCATGGTGCACGGGCCCAGCCACTCGGTGGCATGTGGGATCTTCCCAGACCGGGGCATGAACCCATGTCCCATGCATCGGCAGGCAGACTCTCAACCACTGCGCCACCAGGGAAGCCCTAAATATTCCATTTTTTAAATAAAAGAGTGTAGTTTGTTTCATTTATTTTGATTACTAATGTATTTTGACTTATTTTATATTTTCTAGTAACCAGTTATTCTTTGTTCCTTTTTATCATGCCTTCTGTTCAACAGATAAAATTTTCCATTTGCTGATTTGGAGGCTATATATTTATTTAGTTCTTTTAATATCTTCAAATTTAAAAATAAACATTCTTCCTTAAGCTTCCTAACAAAGAAAAACGTTGTTCAATATCTGTTTCCTTATCCTAACCCTGACAAGGTCCTTAGTCTACTTTTACGACCCAAAGAACACATTTGCCTGATCATGATATTGTTTAGGCTTTAATTTTATATACATTTTAAATACAAAAGTAGTTAAAAATATTTAAATTAATAGTTAATTAAATTTATTCACATATCATATCATAGGTGGTGCAGTGTACTTCCATTAGGAAGCACATAATGCCTGGTTGTCTCTCTTTTTATGCCATCAACAGCCACTGGTAATGATTACTTATATTCATTAATTAAATAGGGGTTACAAAATGGTGATTTTTTTTTGTTATTCCTTCTTCATTTATTTGTTGGAACACTTCTATAGATTGAAACTTGTACTTATCCACTATTTGTTTACCCTGAGGTGCAATTCATCTAAAAAAGGCATAATTAATGCTTTATTTACCCCCTTTATTTGTCAACTCAAAATACTATATTGGTTCTCTAATTATCACCTGAGAATGAACAAAGAGCATTTAAAAAATATCCTTATAAACACACAGATTAAAATCCATTGCATGTGTTTATCCTTCATGATGTTTAGACAGGCCCATCTTTGATCAATGAGAGCCTATTCACATTGGTTTTTGAGTCCTAAAGACACAACCCTAATATTCTTTGACAGCTTCTTGCTTTGTGATATCACATGATGTTCAGATTCATCTCATAAATTTCTTGCCCAGGAGCTCTATCCCTTTTAATGGAAAATTAGAGACCACAATCTGAGCTCTAGGGGGTACTTATTACTTCTGGTTTGTTGATTTTTGCCTCCAAGACTTTTTTTCTTGTTAAAAAGAAAATACATTGTGAGTTCATAATGATGCCTTCAATTCAAAATCAGAGTTATGGGTTTTACCTAACCTCATTGAACTTGCATCTGTATTTTCTTTCTCCTATGCACAAATTCCTGATTTCAAGAAACAAGTACTCATTTGTTTTATCTAACAATAAACATACAGCAGTCTCAGAGTAATGATACCAACACTACCATCAGCAATATACTTACTAACTAGTTTTAGATTTTATTTTTCAGGTTGTAGGTCATCATTGTATTTTGTTTTGGTTTGGTTTTTGTCCTTCGGTTTTGTCCTCACTAAGGATGTATGGTCAAATTTCTGTGTTTTAAAGTCAATTAGTATAATTCTTCTCTGTGTGGTTATGCCAACAACCGTATACACACGAAGGTTCATTTGCCAACTAAATTTCAGTTTTAGGAATTGCTTTTCTTCTCTCTCTCTCTTTTTTTTTTAACATTTTCATTAGAGTATACTTGCTTTACAATGTTCTGTTAGATTCTGCTGTATAACAAAGTGAATCAGCTATATGTATACATATATCTCTGTATGCCTTCCCTCTTGCACCTCCCTCCCACCCTCCCTACCCCAACCCTCTAGCTGCTGCTA
>NW_020173113.1:876785-887958 GCF_003031525.2 Neophocaena asiaeorientalis asiaeorientalis | reverse complement strand
AGATAGCTATCTATTTTACATTTGGTAGTGTATATATGTCAGTGTTACTCTTGCACTTCATCACAGCTTACCCTTCCCCCTGCTCATGTCCTCAAGTCCATTCTCTATGTCTGTGTCTTTATTCCTGCCCTGCCCTCAAGGTTCATCAGAACCATTTTTTTTTAGATTGCATATATGTGTTAACATACGGTATTTGTTTTTCTCTTTCTGACTTACTTCACTCTGTATGACAGACTCTTGGTCCATCCATCTCACTACATATAACTCAATTTTGTTTCTTTTTATGGCTGAGTAATATTCCATTGTATATATGTGCCACATCTTCTTTATTCATACAGCTGTCAGTGGACACTTTCGTTGCTTCCATGTCCTGGCGATTGTAAATAGAGCTGCAATGAACATTGTGGTACATGACTCTTTTTGAGTTATAGTGTTCTCAGGGCGTATGCTCAGTAGTGATATTGCTGTATCATATGGTAGTTCTATTTTTAGTTTTTTAAGGAACTTCCATACTGTTCTCCATAGTGGCTTCATCTGCAAACAGTGACAGTTTTACATCTTCTTTTCTAATTTGGATTCCTTTTGTTTCTTTTTCTCCTCTGATTGCCATAGCTAAAACTTCCAAAACTATGTTGAATAATAGTGGTGAGAGTGGGCAACCTTGTCTTGTTCCTGATCTTAGAGGAAATGGTTTCAGTTTTTCACCATTGAGAAGCATATTGCTTTTCTTAAATCTACTTTTGCTTTATTAATGTGTAAAATATTTATATAGCTGCAAAGTAAATATGCAAAATGAGGTATATTCAATGAAATCTATCTCCTATTTCAATATCTCACCTTATTCTCCCCAGAAATAACAATTTTTAATGTTATATTTTATCATTTCAAGTGTACATATGAACATAATTATGCACATATTTATAGTTAATATTTCCCCTTTCCTAGTTAAAAAAAATGGCATCTGCACTGTTTTCTCCTTCTTGCTTTTCTTCTCTAAACAGCATACCCTAAGATTACTCCATAGGGATATTTCTTATTCCTTTTTGCACCTGCATAGCCCTTTACTTTTAAATACCACGTTTATTTAACTAGTTTCCTATTGATAGACATTTGGACCAGTTCCTGCTTTTCTTATCATTATAAATAATGTTTCAGCAGATGGCCTTTTACATATACATTTTGGGGGTTTTGGGCAATGTATATTTGACATGGATACTTAGAAGTGAGAGTGCTGGGTTACAGGATAAATGCGTATGTAATTTACAGGATAGTTTCAAATTTCCCTCTATAAGGATATTCCATTTTCTACTACCACCAGCAATGTTGCCTCAAGGCCTCAGCCAATCTGGTGTGAAATGGTCTTTCTGCACTCTTTGTATTTCTTTCATCTTGAGTTAACCATCTTGTGTTAAGGTCCATTTACTTTTTTTTTTCTGTGAATTGTGTGTTCATATCTCTATCCCAGTTTTCTCTGGGACTGATGATCTTTTTCTTCTCTTCTTTTAGTAGTTCTTTATCTTTCCTAGTTTTCATTTCTCTTCTTACTTTATCATGGTGGAGTTTTTTCCCCAATGTTCTGTTTATTGTTTTGATTATCTCTCATAGCATTAGATTACTTCTTGCATTTTGGAATTTTGATTTGTAGCTTCATTCGTTTTCCCTTTCTCATACTCACCTCTGCATTCTTCTCTTTATTTTGGCAGTTTTCTAGTTGCTCATTCTTGTCCTTCTGGGCTCCCAGTCCAAAACTAGGCCTAATAATGACATTTGGGGGCTCCTGTCTCACAGTGATCTTGGGGGACCTGAGAGATCTGGTCAAGCAGGGGGCTTGGTTCAGCCCTAGGTTCCAAGGATGTGTGTCTGTCCTTTTGCTTTTGGGGACCTGCAGATTTATTCTAGCTCTACCGTCAGGCAACATTTGGGGTCATTTTTTAGGCTCCTTTCAAGGGTATGAGTTGGCATCCTCATCCTGGCTTCTGGCTGCACATTGTGAACCTGCCCCCGTTTCCCTGAGTTATCTGAATCCCTCCAGTCTCCTTGATCATGCAAGAGCTAAATCTCTGACTACCACTGTCTATTCTTGGGTACTGAATTCAGTAAGCGCATAGTCTCAGCTCATTTCTTGTTCATGGATATATGTCTCTTGTATTTGATCTCAACTACATCTTTTTTATTTTTACTTTTTATATCTTATTTATTATTGCTATGTGTTTGCCTCAGAGAAGATTTTCAAAGCAAGGAGTCACTGAGGAATTTTAATTGGAAGTCTACCTGATTCTGATTCTTTTCAGCATTTACTCAGGACTTAACATTCACTGTGGCTGCATATTATTGTCTGAACCCAGGTCACATGTCTGAACCCAGGTCACATGTCTGAATCAAAGGTTTAAGGGAACATAAAAAGTATCCGGCAGTTTCAGCTCCTATAAGGAGAGATAACTGCCTTCCCCCAAAACTCATAATTTGGTGATTTCCCAAACTCTCAAAAAGGATTCAGATTTAGGGTTGCCAAACAAAATAACTATCTACTATGACGTATACCTTGGAAATCTATGAAGAGATATCCTCTATCTGACCATTACGTACATTTCTTAATCTCTGTACAAAACCACATAACTACACAAATGTTAACAAGCTAAAGTTTAATTTCTATGCATTGCAGAGCTGCAGGTCCTACAGATCAGCATGACCATACAAAGCAGAGCTTTTGTTTTAAGTATGACTAAAATGCACAATGGCCTGATTTTATACTTTATAATAGCTTTTAATCTGCATTGGTTGGAACTCTAGAGGCCCATCTGTTCTAACAGAAGACTTTGTCAACTTTATATTTTTATGACACTACTGAAATTGCAAGTTTTTGTGATATTTGTAGTGTTCGAGCTGAAAATAATGAGAAAAATAATCTATAAAAAGGTTTGGGATGCCATCGACTTTCTAGCAGTTACCATGCAATCACAGATGCCAGGGACATTTAATGATTTAATCATATGGAACTTGAGACTCTCTTTCCAGTTTCCAAACTTGTGGACTTTTAGTATCAGAGATAATGGGGAAAAGAAAAAAGAATGGAGTTTCCAGATTCCCTTTCCCCTCACATCCGAGAAAATAGTCCCTTTGCCTTATGCCCACTGGAAAAGATTAACACTCCTTTGGTCCTTTAAAAATCTCTTTTTACAACTTCTATATGGAAAATGAAGGTGTCTAGGAACCCTCTCTTGAACCTTTGTCAGTGACTCTGTGCCTTTTCTTCATATACCATGAGTGAATTAAAACATGGACTTCTCAGGCTTCTCTGGTGGCGCAGTGGTTGAGAATCCGCCTGCCGATGCAGGGGACACGGGTTCATGCCCCCGTCCGGGAAGATCTCACATGCTGCAGAGCGGCTGGGCCCGTGAGCCATGGTCACTGAGCCTGCGCGTCCGGAGCCTGTGCTCCGCAACGGGAGAGGCCACAACAGTGAGAGGCCCGTGTACCACAAAACAAAACAAAACAAAACGAAACAAAACATGGACTTCTCTTCTTCCCCAAGACATGAACCTATCTCTGCAATGTCAAAGCCTGCGGGTTTTCTTGCAAAATTTTAGAGTTAAATTCCAACATGATATTGGTTTTGCTCCCCATACTGATCCTCATCAGTGATTAAGGCACATCTAACTCCATATATGGACACTGTGACCATTTGAAAGTATCTTCACCTTAGAAGATAACTCACTTGTAAAGATTGTGTATAGTCTCTGTAATATGTCTGAATTACTACCTCAGCATATTCTTGGGGTATCCTCTTTGTCTTCTTGACCCTCATTTTAGGTATAACCTAGAACATGATCAAAAATTCTCTGTGCATTCACCAGATGGGAGATTTATTGATTGACGGGAATTTGGTGATGATCTATCACCTTCTTCTCTGAATATTCATCCCCTATCTTTTACCATCCAATGTCTCTGTTTAGATATATTTTTAATACCTCAAGCTGGATATTGGTTAAGACTAAGTTCTCCTTATCCTGAACACAACTGGTAACACTTTGACTGGAAGAGGTAAAGGTGTAGTAAGGAGGCAAACAGGTCTGGGAGCCAAGTTTGGGAGTGAATTAAGAAACATGTGTTTTTATTTATTTTTATTATTATTTTTTGATGTGGACAATTTTTAAAGTCTTTATTGAATTTGTTACAATATTGCTTCTGTTTTATGTTTTGGGTTTTTTTTTTTTTTTTTTTTTGGCTCCGAGGCACAGGGGATCTTAGCTCCCCAACCAGGGATAAAACCCACACCCCCTGCATTGGAAGGTGAAGTCTTAACCACTGGACTTCCAGAGAAGTCCTGAAATGTGCATTTTTAGAATGGGAGAAAATATTTGCAAATTATGTGACTAACAAGGGATTAATCTCTAAAATATACAAAGAGCTCATGCAGCTCTATGTCAACAAAACCAAGCAACCTAATCAAAGAATAGGCAGAAGACCTAAATAGACATTTCCCCAAAGAGGACAAAAAACACATGAAAAGATGCTCAACATCACTAATTATTAGAGAATTGTAAATCAAAGCTATAATGAGGTATCACCTCACACTAGTCAGAATGGCCATCATTAAAAGTCTACAAACAATAAATGCTGGAGAGGGTGTGGAGAAAAGGGAACCCTCCTATACTGTTGCTAGGAATGTAAATTGATACAACCACTATGGAGATCAGTATGGAGTTTCCTTAAAAAACTTAAAATAGAACTAACCATTTGGTCCAGCAATCCCACTCCCGGGCACATATCTGGAGAAAACCATAATTTGAAGATACATGCACCCCAATGTTCATTGAAGCACTATTTACAATAGTCAAGACATGGAAGCAACCTAAATGTCCACTGACAGGTGAATGGATAAAAATGATGTGATACATATATACAGTGGAATATTACTCAGCCATAAAAAAGAGCAAAATAATGCCATTTGCAGCAACATGGGTGGACCAAAGATTATCATACTAAGTGAAGTAAGTCGGACAGAGAAAGGTAAATATCATATATCACTCACATGTGAAATCTAATTTTTTAAAAAAAGATACAAATGAACTTATTTACAAAACTGAAGCAGACTTATAGATATCGGAAACAACCTTATGGTTACCAAAGGGGAAGTGTGGGGGGTAGGGATAAATCAGGAGCATGGGATGAACACACACACACTGCTGTATATAAGATAGACCTATATATAAGATATGTCAACAAGGACCTACTGTATAGCACAGGGAACTCTACCCAGTATTCTGTGATAACCTATATGAGAAAAGAATCTGAAAAGGAATGAATATATGTATATGTATAACTGATTCACTTTGCTGTACACCTGAAACCAACACAACATTGTAAATCAACTATACTCCATTAAAATTAAAATAAAAAAAGAAAAGAAATGTGTGGTTTCCATCCAGAAAAAAGCAGTTAAACACACACCATTTGCTAGTCTTGTCTCCTCAAAGCAAAGGTCCTTGAATTAGCTATTAGTGCACTTGTGATCTTCTCCATGGTACATGGCATACTGTGAATGTTTAGAAAAGGTTGCACTTGGCTTTTCTTTCATATTCTGTGTGTTAAATTCAAGGTTAAAATGAAAATATAACAAATATAACAAAACACAGTGAGCTTATATTAGACTATTCATTGTGATTGGTCAAGTGATAAAAATTGTATTGAAAGTAAATAATTAAAGAAAAACACATTCAGATTCTTAAGACAGTGAAACAAATATTTTAGAATTTTCTAAATAGTCATTCATTTAAAATGGAATAAATATTTAAAATAAATATTTAGTTAAACTCCCATATCTTTATGGACATATTCCTTTTGAAATTATTAGGAGCAGAAACGAGTGCTCTTTAAGAAAGTTACATTGTACTCTGGCATCAACAAAGTCAAACAGAACACTATTTCACCACTACTAAAATCTTATTTCTTGGCTTCTAGTCTTTGAAGCAGTGATTACTTCAAATTTACATCAGACTTAAACAAAAGAAAATAATCTAAACACTACACTTGTTATTTTACCTAGTTTCCTCAAAATTAAAATTAAGTTATTTGGAGGGCATGCGGTGAGAAAAGAAATAGGTTGCATTGTGAGATTTACCCTTTCTCTTGCGTTCAAGAGAAAGCCCTGGTCATACTACAGTAAAAACAAGATCTAAAAACAAATGAAAATAGGCTAGACTCAAAATAAAATTAGGAGTTTAAGATTAACATACACACACTATGAAACTGAATCACTTTGCTGTACACCTGAAACTAACACAAGATTGTAAATTAACTATACTTCCATTTTTTTAAATAAATAAATAAATAAATAACAACAACAACAAAAGTGAATATTAACACAAAAGTAAGGACAAGAAAAGGTAGAACTGTAAAGTAATTATCAACACAACATAGAATAAAAACAAATTGTCCCCTTTTACATCTCACACTCATGTCATACTGCTGCTACCTGCCATAAACCAGAGATAAACTTGGGGAAAAAGTGATATTTTTCTGAACAAAACCAGGGATAAAGGTCTAGAGAAGGCTGGGTGAAAAGCTTTTCTTTAAGGAATATATAAGAAGGGTGAAGGAGGAGGTGGTGGCTGAGGAGGAGTTTAACTAGGAATAAAATGTGACAGTTTGACAACCCCCCTTCTGTAATTTCTTTATAGTCACAACTCCTCTCCCTCCCATCTCCAACTCCTGGCAAACACTGATGTGCTCTCCATCCCTATAGTTTTCTCTATTTCAGAATGACATATAAATGGAATCATACAGTATGTAGCCTTTGTGCCTGGCTTCATTCACACAGCATAGTTCCCTGAAGACTCATTCAGTTTTTTGCATATATCGATAGTTTATTCCTTTCTATTGATGAGTAGTAGTACAGTGTATGGATGTACTACCCTTTGGTTTAACCATGAACCTCTTTGAAGGACATCTGGGTTCCTTCCAGTTTTGGTCTGTTATAAATAAAGTTGCTATTCATGTACAAGTTTTGTATGATCATATGTTTTTATTTTTCTATGGTAAATGACCAAGAGTGTAATTGCAGAGTTGTATGGCAAATACATGTTTGCTTTTGTTGTTTCTTTGTTTGTTTGTTTTTTCACATCTTTATTGGAGTATAATTGCTTTACAGTGGTGTGTTACTTTCTGCTTTAGAATAAAGTGAATCAGTTATACATGTATATATATATGTCCCCATATCTCTTCCCTCTTGCGTCTACTTCCCTCTCACCCTCCCTATCCCACCCTACTAGGTGGTCACAAAGCACCGAGCTGATCTCCCTGTGCTATGCAGCTGCTTCCCACTAGCTATCTATTTTACGTTTGGTAGTGTATATATGTCTATGCCCAGTAGTGGGATTGCTGGGTCGTATGGTAGTTCTATTTGTAGTTTGTTAAGGAACATCCATACTGTTCTCCATAGTGGCTGTACCAATTCACATTCCCACCAACAGTGCAAGAGAGTCCCCTTTTCTGCACACCCTCTCCAGCATTTATTGTTTGTAGAATTTTCGATGATGGCCATTCTGACTAGTGTGAGATGATATCTCATTGTAGTTTTGATTTGCATTTCTCTAATGATTAATGATGTTGAATATTCTTTCATGTAGTTGTTGGCACTCTGTATATCGTCTTTGGAGAAATGTCTATTTAGGTCTTCAGCCCACTTTTGGATTGGTTGGTTGTTTTTTTGATATTGAGCTGCATGACCTGCCTGTAAATTTTGGAGATGAATCCTTTGTCAGTTGCTTCATTTGCAAATATTTTCCCCCATTCTGAGGGTTGCCTTTTTGTCTTGTTTATGGTTTCCTTTGCTGTGCAAAAGCTTTTAAGTTTCATTAGGTCCCATTTGTTTATTTTTGCTTTTATTTTCTTTTCTCTAGGAGGTGGGTCAAAAAGGATCTTGCTGTGATTTATGTCATGGATTGTTCTGTCTATGGTTTCCTCTAAGAGTTTTATAGAGTCTGGCCTTACATTTAGGTCTTTAATCCATTTTGAGTTTATTTTTGTGTATTGTGTTAGGGAGTGTTCTAATTTCATTCTTTTACATGTAGCTGTCCAGGTTTCACAGCACCACTTACTGAAGAGACTGTCTTTTGTCCACTGTGTATTCTTGCTTTCTTTATCAAAGGTAAGGGGACCATATGTGCGTGGGTTTATCTCTGGGCTTTCTATCTTATTCCATTGATCTATATTTCTGTTTTTGTGCCAGTACCATACTGTCTTGATAACTCTAGCTTTGTAGTATAGTCTGAAGTCAGGGAGCCTGATTTCTCCAGCTCCGTTTTTCTTTCTCAAGATTGCTTTGGCTATTCGGGGTCTTTTGTGTTTCCATACAAATTGTGAAATTTTTGGTTCTAGTTCTGTGAAAAATACCAGTGGTAATTTGATAAGGATTGCATTGAATCAGTAGATTGTTTTGGGTAGTATAGTCATTTTCCCAATGTTGATTCTTCCAATTCAAGAACATGGTATATCTCTCCATCTATTTGTATCCTCTTTAATTTCTTTCATCAGTGTCTCATAGTTTTCTGCCTACCGGTCTTTTGTCTCCTTATGTAGGTTTATTCCTAAATATTTTATTCTTTTTATTGCAATGGTAAATGGGAGTGTTTTCTTAATTTCCTTTTCAGATTTTTCATCATTAGTGTATAGGAATGCAAGAGATTTTTGTGCATTAACTTTGTATCCTGCTACTTTACCAAATTCACTGATTAGCTCTAGTAGTTTTCTGGTGCCATCTGTAGGATTCTCTATATATAATGTCATGTCATCTGCAAGCAGTGACAGCTTTACTGCTTCTTTTCATATTTGGATAAATTTTATTTCTTTTTCTTTTCTGATTGCTATGGCTAAATCGTCCAAAACTATGTTGAATAATAGTGGTGAGAGTGGGCAACCTTGTCTTGCTCCTGATCTTAGTGGAAATGGTTTCAGTTTTTCACCATTGAGGACGATGTTGGCTATGGGTCTGTCATATATGGACTTTATTATGTTGAGGAAGGAGAGTTCCGTCTATGCCTACTTTCTGGAGGGTTTTTATCATAAATGGGTGTTGAATTTTGTCGAAAGTTTTCTCTGCATCTATTGAGATGATCATATGGTTTTACTCCTTCAATATGTTAATATGGTGTATCACATTGATTGATTTGCATATATTGAAGAATCTTTGCATTCCTTGGATAAGCCCCACTTGATCATGGTGTATGATTCTTTTAGAGTGCTGTTGGATTCTGTTTGCTAATATTTTGTTGAGGATTTTTGCATCTATGTTCATCAGTGATATTGGCCGGTAGTTTTCTTTCCTTGCAACATCTTTGGCTGGTTTTTGTATCAGAGTGATGGTGGCCTCGTAGAATGAGTTTGGGAGTGTTCCTCCCTCTGTTTTATTTTGGAAGAGTTTGAGAAAGATAGGTCTTAGCTCTTCTCTAAATGTTTGATAGAATTCGCCTGTGAAGCCATCTGGTCCTGGGCTTTTGTTTGTTGGAAGAATTTTAATCACAGTTTCAATTTCCGTGCTTGTGATTGGTCTGTTCATATTTTCCATTTCTTCCTGGTTCAGTCTCGGAGGGCTGTGCATTTCTAAGAACTTGTCCATTTCTTCCAGGTTGTCCATTTTATTGGCATACGGTTGCTTGTAGTAATCTCTCATGAACCTTTGTATTTCTGCAGTGGCAGTTGTTACTTCTCCTTTTTCATTTCTAATTCTATTGATTTGAGTCTTCTCCCTTTTTTCCTGGTGAGTGTGGCTAATGTGATTGGTCTGTCCATATTTTCCATTTCTTCCTGGTTCAGTCTCGGAAGGTTATGCTTTTCTAAGAGTTTGTCCATTTCTTCCAGTTTGAATGTTTTTTTGGCATATAGTTACTTGTAGTTATTTCTCATCATGAATTTCTGCAGGGTCAGTTGTTACTTCTTTTTCATTTCTAATTCTATTGATTTGTCTTCTCTTTTTTCTTGATGAGTCTAGGTATTGGTTAATCAATTTTGTTTATCTTCTAAAAGAACCAGCTTTTAGTTTTTATTGATTTTAGCTATTGTTTCCTTCATCTCTTTTACATTTATTTCTGATCTGGTCTTTATGACGTCTTTCCTTCTGCTAACTTTGGGGTTTTTTGTTTTGTTCTTCCTGCTCTAATTGCTTTAGTTGTAAGTTTACATTGTTTATTTGAGATGTTTCTTGTTTCTTGAGGTAAGATTGTATTGCTATAAACTTCCCTCTTAGAACTGCCTTTGCTGCATCCCATAGATTTTGGGTCATCCTGTTTTCATTGTCATTTATTTCTAGGTGTTTTTGGATTTCCTCTTTGATTTCTTCAGTGACCTCTCAGTTATTTAGTACTGTGTTGTTTCGCCTCCATATGTTTGTATTTTATTTTTGTGGTACACGGGCCTCTCACTGCCGTGGCCTCTCCTGTTGCGGAGCACAGCCTCCAGACGTGCAGGCTCAGCGGCCACGGCTCACGGGCCCAGCTGCTCCGCGGCATGCAGGATCCTCCCAGACCGGGGCACAAACTCGCGTCCCCTGCATCGGCAGACATACTCTCAACCACTGTTCCACCAGGGAAGCCCCGTTTGCATTTTTTTAATTGTTTTTTTCCTGTAATTGTTATCCAGTCACAGTGTTGTCATTGGAAAAGATATTTGATATGATTTCAGTTTTCTTAAATTTACCAAAGCTTGATTTGTGACCTAAGATATGATCTATCCTGGAGAATATTCCATGAATACTTGAGAAGAATGTGTATCCTGTATTGTTTTTGGATGGAATGCCCTATATATATCAATTAAGTCCATCTTGTTTAATGTATCATTTAAAGCATGTGTTTCCTTATTTATTTTCATTTTGGGTGATCTCTCCAATGGTGAATTTGGGGTGTTAAAGTCTCCTACTATGATTGTCTATTTCCCCTTTTATGGCTGTTAGTATTTGATTTACATATTGAGGTGCTCCTATATTGGTTGCATAAATATACAATTGTTATATCTTCTTGTTAGATTGATCCCTTGATCATTATGTAGTGTCCTTGTAGTGTTCTTCTTTGTCTCTTCTAATAGTCTTTGTTTTAAAGTCTATTTTGTCTGATATGAGAATTGCTACTCCAGCTTTCTTTTGATTTCCATTTGCATGGAATATCTTTTGCCATCCCCTCAC
>NW_020173113.1:820127-876413 GCF_003031525.2 Neophocaena asiaeorientalis asiaeorientalis | reverse complement strand
TTTAAATATGTCCTGCCAGTCCCTTCTGGCTTGCAGAGTTTCTGCTGAAAGATAAGGTGTTAACCTTATGGGGATTCCCTTGTGTGTTATTTGTTGTTTTTCCCTTGCTGCTTTTAATTTTTTTTGTTTGTATTTAATTTTTGAAGTTTGATTAATATGTGTCTTGGTGTGTTTCTCCTTGGATTTATCCTTTATGGGACTTTCTGGGCTTCCCAGACTTGATTAACTATTTCCTTTCCCATATTAGGGAACTTTTCAACTATAATCTCTTCAAATATTTTCTCAGTCCCTTTCCTTTTCTCTTCTTCTTCTGTGACCCCTATAATTCGAATGTTTGTGTGTTTAATGTTGTCCCAGAGGTCTCTGAGACTGTCCTCAATTCTTTTCATTCTTTTTTCTTTATTCTTCTCTGCAGCAGTTATTTCCACTATTTTATCTTCCAGGTCACTTATCCGTTCTTCTGCCTCAATTATTCTGCTGTTGATCCCTTCTAGAGAATTTTTAATTTTATTTATTGTGTTGTTCATCACTGTTTGTTTGCTATTTCATTTTTCTAGATCTTTGTTAAACATTTCTTGTATTTTCTCCATTCTATTTCCAAGATTTTGGATCATCTTTGCTATCATTATTCTGAATTCTTTTTCAGGTAGACTGCCTATTTCCTCTTCATTTGTTAGGTCTGGTGGGTTTTTGCCTTGCTCCTTCATCTGCTGTGTGTTTCTCTGTCTTCTCATTTTGCTTAACTTACTGTGTTTGGGGTCTCCTTTTCACAGGCTGCACGTTCGTAGTTCCCATTGTTTTTGGTGTCTCTCCCCAGTGGCTACGGTTGTTTCCATGGGTTGTGTAGGTTTCCTGGTGGAGGGGACTAGTGCCTTTGTTCTGGTGGATGAGGTTGGATCTTGTCTTTCTGGTGGGCAGGTACACGTCTGTTGGTGTGTTTTGGTGTGTCTTTGGCCTTTTTATGATTTTAGGCAGCCTCTCTGCTAATGGATGGGTTTGTGTTCCTGTCTTGCTAGTCGTTTGGCATCGGGTATCCAGCACTGTAGCTTGTTGGTCGTTGAGTGGAGCTGTTTCTTGGCATTGAGATGGAGATTTCTGGGAGATTTTTGCTCTTTGATATTACGTGGAGCTGGCAGGTCTCTTGTGGACCAGTTTCCTGAACTTGGCTCTCCCACCTCAGAGGCACAGCCCTGAAGACTGGCTGGGGCATCAAGAGCCTGTCATCCACACGGCTCTGGCACAAGGTAGCCATCCATGGTTTCACATAAATGTGATCTCAGTCACAAATCTTCTTTTTCCATTTTGTCTTTAAGTTACTTGTTGCAACAACCGGCCCGCAGTCCCTAGGACTGTCACGGCTTCGGCTGCTGGGACCCCTCCAGAGCTGGCAGCCTCAGTGAAGGCCACCCTCCCCTCGGGCTCTGGTGCAGTTCAGTGACGGTGGAGGGAAGAGATCCCAAGCCAGGAGTTCCAGCTCTGCAGAAACGTGGGCTCCATTCCATGTTTGGTTTTATAAGAAACTGTCAGAATCACTGTACCATTTTACATTTCCACCACCAGCAATGTACAAAAGATGCAGTTGCTCTCTGTCATCAACAGCATTTGCTATTAACAGTGTTTTTTACTTTAATCATTCTCATAGGCATGCAATTGTACCTTATTGTGATTTTAATTTATAAATAATTTTTATGCTTCAGTTGAAAACATTATGTGATTTTTCCTTCCTTATTATGTTAATGTAGTGGATAACATTGATGGATTTTTTTTTGAGGAGGCAACTTTTTAAAAAATAATGAATATATGTATATGTATAACTGAATCACTTTGGAACTGAATCACTTTGCTGTACACCTGAAACTAACACAACATTGTAAACCAACTATGCTCCAATAAATGTTTTTAAAAAGTTATTACAAAATAATAGCTATAATCCCCTGTCTTGTACAACATATCCTTGTTGCTTATTTTTTTATACATTGTAGTTTATATCTGTTAATCCCATACCTCTGTTTTGCCCCTCCCACTTCCCTCTCCCCACTGATTACACTAGTTTGTTTTCTATATAGGTGAGTCCATTTCTGTTTTGTTATATATATTGGTTTGCATCATTTTTTAGATTCCACATTTAAGTGATATCATACACTATTTGTCTTTCTCAAAAGGGAAAAATTCTCAAATCTGACTTATTTCACTAAGCATAATATTATCTGAGTCGAACCACATTGCTGCAATTTGCAAAATTTCATTATTTTTATTGGCTGAGTAATATTCCATTATATATATATATATACCACATCTTCCTTATTCATTGGTCAGTTGATGGACACTTAAGTAGGTTGCTTCCATATCTTTGCTATTGTAAATAGTGCTGCTATGAACATTGAAGTGCACATATCTTTTTGAGTTAGTGTTTTCATTTCTTTCTGGATATATACCCAGGAGTGGAATTGCTGGATTATATGGTAGTTCTATTTTTAGATTTTTGAGGACCCGCCATACTGTTTTGTATAATGGCTGCACCAATTTGCATTCCTACTAACAATGTACAAGGGCTCCTTTTTCTTGCCATCCTTGCCAACATTTGTTATTGGTGGACTTTTGATGGTCGTCTTCCTGACAGGTGTGAGGTGATATCTCATTGCTGTTTTGATTTATATTTCTCAAGTAATCAATAATGTTGAGCATCATTTCACATGCCCCTTAGCCATCTGTACATATCCATTGGAAAATTGTCTATTCAGGTCCCTTTTTGATTGGGTCTTTTTAATATTGAGTTGTATGAGCTGTTTATATATTTTGGATGCTAACCCCTTGTAGGTCATATCATTTGCAAATGTTTTCTCTCATTTCATAGGTTTTCTTTTCATTTTGTCAATGGTTTCCTTTGCTGTGCAAAAGCTTTTATGTTTAATTAGGTCCTATTTGTTTATTTTTCTTTTATTTCTTTTGCTTTAGGAGACAGACAAAAAATATTGCTACAATTTATTTCAAAGAGTGTTCTGCTTATGTTTTCTTCTGGGAGTTTTATGGTTTTAGGACTTACATTTAGGTCTTTAATTCTTCAATTCATTTTTACTTTATTTTTGTATATGGTGTGAGGAAATGTTCTAATCTCATTCATGGCCAGTTTTCCCAGCACCACGTATGGAAATGAATGTCTTTTCCACTTTGTATAGTCTTGCTCTCTTTGTCATAGACTAATTGACCATAAGTGTGTGGGTTTATTTCTGGACTTTGAATTCTTTGTCTGGTAAATTGTTTATTTTTGTTTCATTATTTATTTTTCCACGGTTTTCTCTTGCTCTTTCAATTGAGAGTACTTCCTCTGCTTTTTCATTTTGCTTAACTTTATCTGCCTCTATGACTTTATGTGAAACAGTTACCTATTGCAGTCTTGAAAGTGTGTTCTTATGTGGGAGTATCTCTATATAGACTGTGTGTGCTCAAAGCCTTTGGGGGAGAGCTGGATTTGATGTGGATGCAAGTCTCATCTTTCCTCAGGGTATTCTGGCAACTGTCGCCTTGGTAGCAGGTGGGGCTGGAGATGGAGGGATTACAGCTGGAGTCAGGTGTAAGGTAGAACTTCCCCTCTGCTCAATAGCAATCACCACCCTACTGGGGGTGAGGTCTGATCCCAAGTTGCTGGAACAGAAACTCTGAGGGTCTGGTCCTAGTTGGCTCTGTTCCATTTAAGTGTGTGTTTTCCCCCTCCCAACACTGGGACTCCTGCCTCAGACGGAGGAATTTCTGTGACAAGGGGAGCCCATGTGGGGTCTTGGCTCTTGTTGGCCACAGACAGAGACCCAAGCTGTCTCCAATGCACTGCCTCACTCTGCTCAGACACAGCCTTGAGTGCAAGTCCCCATCGTTCCTCACAGCCCATCTCTGCCATCAGCTGCCCCTGCCCTGTTGTGGAGCCACTCCACTAAGCAGGTAAAGCCCATGTAGACTCTTAGCATATATCAAGGTATGAGCTGTGGTCAAGTGGCTGCCACCAGAGATCTAGAATTCTTCTGAAGTGCTGCTTGAATAAGTGCCAACATGGCTGCTGCCACCCCACCCAGGCTCTGCCCTGGGACCAGGTAGCTTCTGTGTCCCACCGCCATGTCTTCTCCCCAGTCATGACCACGCCAGACCCAGTGCTGCAGTGTGACATGGCATGAGCACCACCAGAGTGTTCACTTGATTCAAGCTGGGGTGCAAGACGAAGCAGTCATGGGAAACCCGGCAGCCATTAGAGCAGTTCTTTAACCACATTCTATGCTCTGCCTCAGGGGATAGCCAGAGCATACACGCTCCTCATAAGCAGAGTCTAGGCTTCCCACAGTCCTCCTGTAAGTCCCAGTGGTTCTCCAACCAGCCAATGTGGCTCCTTCCCACTGTGTAGGATCCCAGGACTGGGGCACCCAATCTGTGGCTCTCACTGCTTACTCCCAAGGGTGGGTGTCAGACTGTATATTCTCCCTTTTCCTCTGAGTCCCCTTCCAGGGGCATAGATCCTGACCCAATCACTTTCTTTTCCTTTCTATCTGATTACATGTGGATCTTTCTTACAGCTTTTATTCTGCCAGTTTTCAGTTAGTTTTCCATGAGAATTTTTCCACTGAAGACATATTTTTGATGTGCTCATGGGGGAAGGGGGAGGTGAGCTCCACATCCTCTCACTCCACCATCTTGATCGATCCCACTCAGGTTCAATATTTTTTCTTGAGTAAAAAGCTTCTCAATTTTATGTCTGACTTTAGTCAGTTTCCAGAGTCCTGACATGGTTGTTTTTGTTCATTTATCCAGTTTTATCATTGAGAGAATTTACCTAGCTCCTTACTTCACCATTCTGCAAGTCCTGTCCCTTGATCAATGCAATTTTATTTCTAATTAGGAAATTAATGTGTTGAGCATCCAATGTAGCACAAGTTTCTGATTCTATCATTCTTTCCCCTTTCATATATTTGGTAATATAAAAATGAATGGGTTACAGTGATCTAAATGGGATCATGCTAAGCCAGTACCACAAGACCCAACAGTATATGAACAAGCAGAGAAAGCACATTTATGTTCATGTCCAGCTAAAAGTACATAAAATGTTTTGCAGGTATTCTTCAGTACTGTGGATCCAATTTCTTCAGTTACAAAATCTGTACTAGTGAGTTCCTAGATAACTAGGTGTACTCGCAATCATTTTGAATACGGTTCTTTAATACTTAGATATGTGTGGACACCATTCTTCATAAAGAACCAAACAAATCTCAAAGCAGTTTTCAGTACTATAGTTTGTCCTTCCTCTAGTAGTTTCTGAAAATTAGTTCTTAAGTCTGGATTTTTACCTTAGGCTTAGAGTATATTTAGCAGAATTACATAATGTTGTCAGTGTGAAATTCATTGTCTTGTAAATTAATCATTCCTCACTCTTTCTGGTAATTAACCCTGAATTATTGTGGCATTATTTTAAGGAAAGGAGGGATTCCAGGGACCGGCCCATTTTATCTAAACCTTAGTTGCCATTGGCCCAGTCACTTAGTTGGTTAGTGCACCTGTCTGGTAAACCTTAGTTGATATGAATTATGATTTAGGATTTGACAATTAGCTGGCTCTGATATGTACCAGGTGCATAAGGAGTTACTGACCCTTTGTATCTGATGTTCTTCTGCTTAGAAAGTTCTCCTAACAGCCTTTAAGCTCAGCCAAAGTGAAAATGCTATTTTCACAAAGATACCCTGGATCTTCACTGTTTATTCCCCCAAATTACCAAAAGAGTTTGCTGATGAACTATTAGAAGGGAATGTTTTTTCCCCTTCTCTCTGGACTTTCTCCTCCACAGATTTATTACTTTCCATGGAAGAGAAATTTGCTTAATATGATTGGTAAATTTGGAGAAAGTAAACTGGGCATCCTCAGCTCAGTTCTGCTTTTTTTTTCTCCTTGAAACAATCCTGCTCTCAGGGAGTAGAAGTTATCCTCTGAAACTCAGTGGTAGAGTCTCATCAACCCATTTTACCCATGATAGAGTGGTTTAGTTTACCTAATTAGTCTGCTATATCCTCCAATTTAGCCTTTATTAGTGATAAAGTTAGTAATTTGGCCTCTAAACCATTCTTTTATATTTTTATTTGACTCTGCTTCTTTCTTTTCTTTTTTCTTTCAGTTTTACTGAGATATAATTGACATACAGCACTGTATAAGTTTAAGGAGTATAGCATAATGATTTGACTTATATACATCATAAAATGATTACCACAGTAAGTTAATGACCATCTATCATCTCATATAGATAAAAAAGAAAAGAAAAAAAAAGAAGGTTTTTCCTTTGTGATGAGAACTCTTAGGATTTTACTCTCTTAACAACTTTCATATATAAGATACAACAGTGTTAATTATATTTATCATGTTGTACATTACACCCCTAGTACTTATTTATCTTATAACTGGAAGTTTGTACCTTTTGACTGCCTTCATACAATTCCACCTCCCCTCACACCTTCCCTCTGGTAACCACAAATTTGATCTCTTTTCCTATTAGTTTGTCTGTTTGTTTGTTTTGGAAGTATAATTGACCTACTACACTATGTAAGTTCCTGGTGCACAACATAGTGATTTTTATGTATTACAAAATGATAACTACAGTAAGTCTAGTTACCATCTGTCATCATACAAAGATATTACATTATTATTGGCTATATTCCCCACACCATATATTTAATACCCATGACTCATTTATTTTGTAACTGAAAGTTTGTACCTTTTAATCTCCCTCACCTATTTATCTCATTCCCCCACCGCTCTGCACTCATGCAACCAGCTGTTTGCCTCTATATCTATTTCCCTGTTTCTCTTTTGTTATGTTTGTTCATTTGTTTTGTTTTTACATGCCACGTATAAGTGAAATCATACAATATTTGTCTTTCTGATTTACTTCACTTAGCATAATGCCATCCAGTTTCCTCCATGTTGTCACAAATGGCAGGATTTCCTTCTTTCTATGTTTGAATAATATTCCATTGTATATATATCCTGCATTTTCTTACCCATTCATCAATTGAAGGGCATTTAGGTTGTTTCTATGTGTTAGCTATTTTGAATAATGCTCCAATGAACATGGGTGTGCGGATATCTCTTGGGATACTGATTTCATTTCTTTTGGATATATACTGAGGAGTGGGATAGCTGGATCATATGGTAGCACTATTTTAATTCTTTTGAGGCGCCACCATATAGTTTTCTATAATGGCTGCACTAATTTACCTTCCCACCAACAGTGTATAATCATTCCTTTTTCTCCACGTCTTCACTAACATTTGTTATCTCTTGTCTTTTTGATAATAGCCATCCTAGTAACTGTGAGATGATAACTCATTGTGGTTTTAATTTGCATTTCCCTGATAATTAATAATGTTGAGCACTTTTTCATATACCTATGGGCCATTTGTATGTCTTCTTTGGAAAATGTCTATTCAGGTCCTTTGCCTTTTTTTTTTTTTTTCGGTACGCAGGCCTCTCATTGTTGTGGCCTCTCCCATTGTGGAGCACAGGCTCTGGACACGCAGGCTCAGCGGCCATGGCTCACGGGCCCAGGTGCTCTGCGGCATGTGGGATCCTCCCGGACTGGGGCACGAACCCATGTCCCCTGCATCGGCGGGTGGACTCCCAACCACTGCGCCAACAGGGAAGCCCCCTTTGCCTATTTTTTAATTGAATTATTTGATTTTTTGCTATTGAATTGCACGAGTCCTTCACATATTCTGGATATTAATCCCTTATCAGATATATGGTTTTCAAATATTTTATCCCCTTCTGTATGTTACCTTTTCAACTTATTGACTGTTTCCTTTGCTGTGCAGAAGCTATTTAGTTCGACGTGGTCCCACTTGTTTATTTTAGCTTTTGTTGCCTGTGCTTTTAGTGTCTTATCCAAGAAATCATTGCCAACACCAATGTCAAGGATATTTTCCCCTATTTTTCTCCTAAGAGTTTTATGGTTCAGGTCTTACATTTAATTGTTTGATCCATTTCAAGTTAATTTTTGTGAGTGTGGTAAGATAGTGGTCCAGTTGCGTTCCTTTGCATGTGGATATCTAGTTTTTCAACACCATTTATTGAAGAGACTCTCATTTCCCCATTTTGTGTTCTTGGCTTCCTTGTCAAAAATTAATTGATGGGATTGACATATATACACTAATATGTATAAAATAGATAACTAATGAGAACCTGCTGTATAGCACTGGGAACTTCACTTCGCTGTACAGTAGAAACTAGCACAATGTTGTAAAGCAACTATACCCCAATTTAAAAAAATTGATTGTATATGTGTGGGTGTATATCTGGTCTTGCTATTTTGTTCCACCAGTATATGTGCCTGTTTTTATGCCAGTACCATACTGTTTTGATTACTGTTAACTTTGCAATAAAGCTTGAAATCAGAAAGTATGATACCTCCACCCTTGTTCTTCTTTCTCAAAATTTCTTTATCAGGGGTCTTTTATGTTTCCGTATGAATTTTAGGATAGTTTTTTTCTATTTCAGTGAAAGAAATGCCATTGGAATTTTGATACTAAAGAGCTTCTGCACAGCAAAGGAAACAGTCAATAAGTTGAAAAGGCAACGTTGAATCTATAGATTACTTTGTGTAGTATAGATATTTTCACAACTTTAATTCTTTTAATCCAAGAACACAGGATATCTTTTCATTTATTTGTGTTTTCTTCAACTTCTTTGATCAGTGTCTTATAGTGTTCACATACAGGTCTTTCACCTCCTTCGTTGAATTTATTCCTGAGGTGGTTGTTGTTGTTTTGGTGCTATTGAAATGGGATTGGTTTCTAAATTTCTCTTTCAGATAGTTCATTTTACTGTATAGAAATGCAACTGATTTTTATATGTCAATTTGGTATCTTGCAACTTTACTGAATTTGTTGATCAGTTCTAACAGTTTTTAGTGGAGTCTTTAGGGTTTTCCACATAAAAGATCATGTCATCTGCAAACAAAGATAATTTTACTTCTTTATATCTGATTTGAATGTGTTTTATTTCTTTTTCTTGCCCAATTGCTCTGGCTAGGTCTTCCAGTACTATGTTGAATAGAAATGGTAAGAGTTGGCATTGTTGCCTTGTTCCTGATCTTAGAGGAAAGGTTTTTAATTTTTCACTGTTGAGAGTGATGTTAGCTGTGGACTTTTCATATATGGCCCATAGTATGCTGAGGTACATTCCTTCTGTATCTAATTCATTGAGAATTTTTATCATGAAAGGAGGTTTAATTTTGTCAAGCATTTTTCTGCATCTATTGAGCTGATCATATCATTTTTACCCTTCATTTTGTTAATGTGGTGTGTCATATTGATTGATTTGCAAATGCTGAAACACCTTCATCTCAGAGATGAATCCCACTTGATCATGGTGCACAATCCTTTTATTATGCACTTGAACTCAATTTCCTAGTATTTTGTTGAGTGTTCATCAGCTATATTGGCCTGTAATTTTCTTTTCTTGTACTGTCCTTGTCTGATTCCAGTAGCATGGTAACATTGCCCTTATAAAATGAGTTTGGAAGTATTTCTTCCTCTTCAAAGTTAAGGAAGAGTTAGACAAGGACTGATATTAATTCTTTAAATATTTTGTAAAATTCAGCTGTAAAGTCATCTGGTCCTGGGATTTACTGTGTTGGGAAGTTTTGATTATTGATTCAATATCCTTGCTTATTATTGGTCTGTTCATATTTTCTATTTCTTCATGCTTCAGTCTTGGTAAGTTGTATGTTTCTTGAAATTTATCCATTTCTTTGTATTTCTGAGGTATCTGTTGTATTGTCTCCTCTTTCTTTTACAATTTTATTTAAGTCCTCTCTCTTTTTTTCTTAGTCTAGCAAAAGGTTTGTCAGTTTTGTTTGTCTCTGTTTCATTTATTTCTGCTCTAATCTTTTTTTTTTTTTTTTACAGTAGGTCCTTGTTGGTTATCTATTTTAAACATAACAGTGTGTACATGTCAATCGCAAATTCCCAATCTATCCCTCCCCCTCAACCTTCCCCCCAACAACATAAGTTAATTCTCTAAGTCTGTGAGTCTGTTTCTGTTTTGTAAATATGCTCATTTGTATCATTTTTTAGATTCCACATATAAACAATATCATATGATATTTTTCTTTGCCTGATATTTCTGCTCTAATCTTTATTGTTTCTTACCTTCTGCTAAATTTGGACTTACTTTGTTCTTTATTTTCTAGTCCCTGAGTTGTAAGGTTAGGTTTTTTATTTGAGATCTTTCTTTTTTCTTAACATAAGAATTTCTCACTATAATCTTCCCTCTTAGAACTGCTGTTGCTGCATTCCATAAGTTTTGGCATGCTATGTTTTCATTTTAATTTTTTCAAGATTTAAAAATTTTCTCTTTTGATTTCTTCTTTGACCCATTAGTTGTTCACAAGTATGTTGTTTAATTTTCAAATTTTGGGAGTTTTCCAGTTTCTTTCTGTTATTGATTTCTAGTTTCATACCATTCTGGTCAGAAACTATACTTGACATGATTTCAATCTTCTTAAATTTGTTAACACTTGTTTTGTAACCTAGCATATAATCTGTCCTGGAGAATGTTCTGTATGTGCTTGAGAAGAATATGTACTCTACTGTTGTTCGATGGAATGTTCTGAATGTCTGTTAGTTCTCTTTGGTCCTAAGTATAGTTCAAGTCCATTATTTCCTTATTGATTTTCTGTCTGGATGACCTATCAATTGCTGAGAGTGGAGGATTGAAGTCTCCTACTATTACTGCATTGTTGTCTATTTTTGCCTTCAGATCTGTTAACAATTTTTAACATAGTTAGGTGCACCAATATTAAATGCATATATATTGGGTTGGCCAAAGATTTTGTTCCAAAAGACATTACAGAAAAACCCGAACAAACGTTCTGGCTAACAAAATATTTAAAATTGTTATATCCTCTTGATGAATTGACCCCTTTATCAATAATGTACTGACCATCTTTGTCTCTTGTTCCTGTTTTGGCTTAAAGTCTGTGGGTTAAGAGACCTTCAAGATGGCAGAGGAGTAAGACGTGATCACCTTCCTCCCAACAAATATGTCAGAAATATATCTACATGTGGAACAACTCTTACAGAACACCTACTGAACGCTGGCAGAAGACCTCAAACTTCCCAAAAGGCAAGAAACTCCCCCATGTACCTGGATAGGGCAAAAGATGAAAGAAAAAACAGAGAAAAAAGAATAGGGATGGGACCTGCACCTCTGGGAAAGAGCTGTGAAGGATGAAAAGTTTCCACACACTAGGAAGCCCCTTCACTGGCGGAGACAGGGGCTGGCAGGAGGGAAGCTTCGGAGCCACAGAGGAGAGTGCAGCAATAGGGGTGCAGAGGACAAAGCAGAGAGATTCCCGCACAGAGGATCGGTGCTGACCAGCACTCACCAGCCCAAGAGGTTTGTCTGCTCACCCGCCGGGACGGGTGGGGGCTGGGAGCTGAGGCTTGGCTTCGGAGGTCAGATCCCAGGGAGAGGACTGGGGTTGGCTGTGAGAACACAGCCTGAAGGGGTCTAGTGTGTCACAGCTAACTGGGAGGGAGTCTGGGGAAAAGTCTGGACCTGCCTAAGAGGCAAGAAACCATTATTTGGGGTGTGGGAGGACAGGGGATTTAGAGCACCACCTAAATGAGCTCCAGAGATGGGCGTGAGCTGCGGCTATCAGTGAGGGCACCAGAGACTGGCATGAACTGCTAAGGCTGCTGCTACAGGCACCAAGAAGCTTGTGTGAAAGCACAGGTCACTATCCACACCTCCCCTCCTGGCAGCCTGTGCAGCTTGCACTGTCAAGGTCCCGTGATCCAGGGACAACTTCCCCAGGAGAACACATGGCACGCCTCAGGCTGTTGTAACATCATGTTGGCCTCTGCCACTGCAGGCTCGCCCGCATTCCATACCCCTCCCTCCCCCCAGCCTGAGTGAGCTAGAGTCCCTTAATCAGCTGCTATTTTAACCCCATCCTGTCTGGGCCAGGAACAGACGCCGTCAGACAACCTTCCTGCAGAGGTAGGGCCAAATCCAAAGGTGAACACCAGGAACTGTGCGAACAAATGAGAGAAAAGGAAATTCCACCCAGCAGCCTCAGGAGCAGCAGATTAACTCTCCACAATCAACTTGATGTACCCTGCATCTGTGGAACACCTGAATAGACAAGGAATCATCCAAAATTGAGGAGGTGGACTTTGGGAGCAACTGTAGACTTTGGGTTTGCTTTCTGCATCTAATTTGTTTTTGGTTTTAGGTTTATTTTAGCTTAGTATATAAAGTTTATTATCATTGGTAGACTTATTTATGGATTTGGTTGCTCTCTTCCTCCTATTTCTTTTATATATAGATAAATATATTTTTTTCCTTTCTCTCTTTTTGTGAGTGTGTATGTGTACGCTTCTTTGTGTGATTTTGTCTGTATAGCTTTGCTTTTCCCATTTGTCTGAGGGTCCTGTCTGTCCGTGTTTTGTTTTTTTTTAGTATAGTTTTTCTTTTGTTGTTGTTGTTTTTTGCGGTCTGCGGGCCTCTCACTGTTGTGGCCTCTCGCGTTGCGGAGCTTTTGTTCGTTCTCATCTTTGTTTCTTTTCTTTTTTTTATTAACTTTTAATATTTTTTTAATTTTTATTTTAATAATTTTATTTATTTTATTTTATTTTATATCTTTTCTATTTTCTCCCTTTTCTTCTGGGCTGTGTGGCTGACATTGTTTTGGTGCTCCGGCCAGGTGTCAGACCAGTGTCTCTGAGGTGGGAGAGCCAACATCAGGACATTGGGCCACCAGAGACCTCCAGGCTCCACATAATATCAAATGGCAAAAGCTCCCCCAGAGATCACCATCTCAACGCTAAGACCCAGCTCCACTCAATGACCAGCAAGCTACAGTGTTGGACACCATATGCCAAACAACTAACAAGACAGGAATACAACCACACCCAGCAGCAGAGACCCTGACTAAAATCATAATAAGGTCACAAACACACCAAAACACACCATCAGATGGGGTCAAGCCCACCAGAAAGACAAGATCCAGCCTCAACCACCAGAACACAGGCACTAGTCCCCTCCACCAGGAAGCTTACACAACCCACTGAACCAAACTTAGCCACTGGGGGCAGACACCAAAAACAATGAGAACTATGAACCTGCAGCCTGCAAAAAGGAGACCCCAAACAAAGTAAGTTAAGCAAAATGAGAAGACAGAGAAATACACAGCAGATGAAGGAGCAAGGTAAAAGCTCACCAGAACAAAGAAATGAAGAGGAAATAGGCAGCCTACCTTAAAAAGAATTCAGAGTAATGATAGTAAATATGGTCCAAAATCTTGGAAAAAGAATGGAGAATATACAAGAAATGTTTAACAAGGACCTATAAGAACTACAGAATGAATAAACACTGATGAACAATACAATAAATGAAATTTAAAATTCTCTAGAACGAATCAATAGAAGAATAACTGAGGCAGAAGAATGGATAAGGGACCTGGAAGATAAAATACTAGAAAACACTACTGCAGAGCACAATACAGAAAAAAGAATGAAAAGAATGGAGGACAGTCTTGGAGACCTCTGGGAAAACATTAAATGCACTAACATTCGAATTATAGGGGTCCCAGAAGAAGAGGAAAAGAAAGGGAATGAGAAAATATTTGAAGACGTTGTAGTTGAAAACTTTCTTAATATGGGAAAGAAAATAGTTAATCAAGTCCAGGAAGCACAGGGAGTCCCACACAGGATAAATCCAAGGAAAAACACACCAAAACACATTTTAATCAAACTATCAAAAATTAGACACAAAGAAAAAATATTAAAAGTAGCAAGGGAAAACAACCAAAAACATAGAAGGGAATTGCCATTAGGGTAACAGCTGTTCTTTCAGCAGAAACTCTGCCAGCCAGAAGGGCATGGAAGGACATACTTAAAGAGATCAATGGGAAAAACGTACAATCAAGATTACTCCACACAGCAAGGATCTCATTCAGATTCAATGGAGAAATTAAAACCTTTACAGACAAACAAAAGCTAAGAGAATTCAGCACCACCAAACCAGCTTTACAAAAAATGCAAAAGGAACTTCTCTAGGCAGGAAACACAAGAGTAGGAAAAGACCTACAATAACAAAACAATTAATGAACTGGTAATAGGAACATACATATTGATATTACCTTAAATGTAAATGGATTAAACGCTGCAAACAAAAGACATAGACTGGGGCTTCCCTGGTGGCACAGGCGTTGAGAGTCTGCCTGCCGATGCAGGGGACGCAGGTTCGTGCCCTGGTCCGGGAGGATCACACATGCCGTAGAGCAGCTGGGCCCGTGAGCCATGGCCGCTTAGCCTGCGTGTCCGGAGCCTGTGCTCCGCAACGGGAGAGGCCACAGCAGTGAGAGGCCCGCGTACGGCAAAAAAAAGAAAAAAAAAGAAAACACATAGACAGGCTGAATGAATACAAAAACAAGACATGTATATATTCTGTCTACAAGAGACCCACTTCAGACCTAGGGACACATACAGACTGAAAGTGAGGGGATGGAAAAAGATATTCTATGCAAATGGAAATCAAAAAAAAGTTGGAGCAGCAATTCTCATATCAGACAAAATAGAGCTTAAAATAAAGACTAGTACAAGAGACAAAGAAGGACACTACATAATGATCAAGGGATCAATCCAAGAAGAAGATATAACAATTGTAAATATTTATGCACCCAACATAGGAGCACCTCAATACTTAAGGCAAATGCTAACAGCCATAAAAGGGGAAATCAACAGGAACACAATCATAGTAGGGGACTTCAACACCCCACTTTCACCAAAGGACAGATCATCCAAATTGAAAATAAATAAGGAAACACAAGCTTTAAATGATACATTAAACAGGATGGTCTTAATCGATATTTATAGGACATTCCATCCAAAAACAACAGAATACACTTTCTTCTCATGTGCTAATGGAACTTTCTCCAGGATAGATCATATCTTGGGTCACAAATCAAGCCTTGGTACATTTAAGAAAATTGGAATCATATCAAATACCTTTTCTAACCACAACGCTATGAGACTAGATATCAATTACAGAAAAAAATCTGTAAAAAAAACCCAAACACATGGAAGCTAAACAACAAACTACTAAATAACTAAGAGATCACTGAAGAAATCAAAGAGGAAATCAAAAAATACCTAGAAAAAAATGACAACAAAAACACAAAGACCCAAAACCTATGAGATGCAGCAAAATCAGTTCTACAAGGGAAGTTTAGAGCAATACAATCCTACCTCAAGAAACAAGAATCATCTCAAATAAACAACCTAACCTTACACCTAAAGCAATTAAAGAGAGAAGAACAAAGAAACCCCAAAGTTAGCAGAAGGAAAGAAATCATAAAAATCAGATCAAAATAAATGAAAAAGAAGTGAAGGAAACAATAGCAAAGATCAATACAACTAAAAGCTAGTTCTTTGAGAAGATAAAGAAAATTGATGAACTATTAGCTAGATTCACCAGGAAAAAAGGGAAAAGACTCAAGTCAGAAAAATTAGAAATGAAAAAGGAGAAGTAACAACTGACACTACACAAATACAAAAGACCATGAGATATTACTACAAGTAACTATATGTCAATAAAATGGACAACCTGGAAGAAATGGACACATTCTTAGAAAAGCACAACTTTCTGAGACTGAACCAGGAAGAAATAGAAAATATAAACAGACCAATCACAAGCACTGAAATTGAGACTGTGATTAAAAATCTTCCAACCAACAAAAGCCCCGGAACAGATGGCTTCACGGGAGAATTCTATCAAACATTTAGAGAAGAGCTAAAACCTATCCTTCTCAAACTCTTCTAAAATATAGCAGAGGGAGGAACACTCCCCCATTTATTCTATGAAGCCAACATCACCCTGATACCAAAACCACACAAAGATGTCACAAAGAAAGAAAACCACAGGCCAATATCACTGATGAATATAGATGCAAAAATCCTCAAGAAAAGACTAGCAAACAGAATCCAACAGCACATTAAAGAGATCATACACCATGATCAAGTGGAGTTTAACCCAAGAATGCAAGGATTCTTCAATATACGCAAATCAATCAACGTGGTAAACCATATTAATAAACTGAAGGTGAAAACTCACATGATCATCTTAATAGATGCAGAAAAGCTCCTGCCAAAATTCAACACTCATTTATGATAAAAACCCTCCAAAAAGTAGGCATAGACACAACTTACCTCAACATAATAAAGGCCATATATGGGAAACCCACAGCCAACATCATTCTCAATGGTGAAAACCTGAAACCATTTCCACTAAGATCAGGAACAAGACAAGGTTGCTCACTCTCACCACTATTATTCAACATAGCTTTGGAAGTTCTAGCCACAGCAATCAGAAAAGAAAATGAAATAAATGTTATCCAAATCGGAAAAGAAGAGGTAAAGCTGTCACTGTTAGCAGATGACATGATACTATACATACAGAATCCTAAAGATGCTACCAGAAAACTACTAGAGCTAATCAATGAATTCGGTAAAGTTGCAGGATACAAAGTTAATGCACAGAAATCTCTTGCATTCCTGTACACTAATGGTGAAAAATCTGAAAGAGAAATTATCAAAACTCTCCCATTTACCATTGCAACTAAAAGAATAAAATACCTAGGAATGAACCTACCTAAGGAGACAAAAGACCTGTATGCATAAAACTATAAGACACTGATGAAGGAATTAAGGATGATACAAACAGATGGAGAGATATACCATGTTCTTGGATTGGAAGAATCAACACTGGGAAAATGAGTATACTACCCAAAGCAATCTACAGATTCAATGCAATCCCTACAAACTAAAAATGGCATTTTTCACAGAACTAGATCAAAAAAATTCACGATTTGTATGGAAAGACAAAAGACCCCGAAGAGCCAAAGCAATCTTGAGAAAGAAAAACGGAGCTGGAGGAATCAGGCTTCCTGACTTCAGACTATACTACAAAGCTACAGTAATCAAGACAGTATGGTACTGGCACAAAAACAGAAATATAGATCAATGGAATAGGATAGAAAGCCCAGAGATAAACCCACGCACATATGGTCACCTTATTTTTGATAAAGGAGGCAAGAATATGCAATGGAGAAAAGACAGCCTCTTTAATTACAAGGGAAGTTTAGAGCAATACAATCCTACCTCAAGAAACAAGAATCATCTCAAATAAACAACCTAACCTTACACCTAAAGCAATTAAAGAGAGAAGAACAAAGAAACCCCAAAGTTAGCAGAAGGAAAGAAATCATAAAAATCAGATCAAAATAAATGAAAAAGAAGTGAAGGAAACAATAGCAAAGATCAATACAACTAAAAGCTAGTTCTTTGAGAAGATAAAGAAAATTGATGAACTATTAGCTAGATTCACCAGGAAAAAAGGGAAAAGACTCAAGTCAGAAAAATTAGAAATGAAAAAGGAGAAGTAACAACTGACACTACACAAATACAAAAGACCATGAGATATTACTACAAGTAACTATATGTCAATAAAATGGACAACCTGGAAGAAATGGACACATTCTTAGAAAAGCACAACTTTCTGAGACTGAACCAGGAAGAAATAGAAAATATAAACAGACCAATCACAAGCACTGAAATTGAGACTGTGATTAAAAATCTTCCAACCAACAAAAGCCCCGGAACAGATGGCTTCACGGGAGAATTCTATCAAACATTTAGAGAAGAGCTAAAACCTATCCTTCTCAAACTCTTCTAAAATATAGCAGAGGGAGGAACACTCCCCCATTTATTCTATGAAGCCAACATCACCCTGATACCAAAACCAGACAAGGATGTCACAAAGAAAGAAAACCACAGGCCAATATCACTGATGAATATAGATGCAAAAATCCTCAAGAAAAGACTAGCAAACAGAATCCAACAGCACATTAAAGAGATCATACACCATGATCAAGTGGAGTTTAACCCAAGAATGCAAGGATTCTTCAATATACGCAAATCAATCAACGTGGTAAACCATATTAATAAACTGAAGGTGAAAACTCACATGATCATCTTAATAGATGCAGAAAAGCTCCTGCCAAAATTCAACACTCATTTATGATAAAAACCCTCCAAAAAGTAGGCATAGACACAACTTACCTCAACATAATAAAGGCCATATATGGGAAACCCACAGCCAACATCATTCTCAATGGTGAAAACCTGAAACCATTTCCACTAAGATCAGGAACAAGACAAGGTTGCTCACTCTCACCACTATTATTCAACATAGCTTTGGAAGTTCTAGCCACAGCAATCAGAAAAGAAAATGAAATAAATGTTATCCAAATCGGAAAAGAAGAGGTAAAGCTGTCACTGTTAGCAGATGACATGATACTATACATACAGAATCCTAAAGATGCTACCAGAAAACTACTAGAGCTAATCAATGAATTCGGTAAAGTTGCAGGATACAAAGTTAATGCACAGAAATCTCTTGCATTCCTGTACACTAATGGTGAAAAATCTGAAAGAGAAATTATCAAAACTCTCCCATTTACCATTGCAACTAAAAGAATAAAATACCTAGGAATGAACCTACCTAAGGAGACAAAAGACCTGTATGCATAAAACTATAAGACACTGATGAAGGAATTAAGGATGATACAAACAGATGGAGAGATATACCATGTTCTTGGATTGGAAGAATCAACACTGGGAAAATGAGTATACTACCCAAAGCAATCTACAGATTCAATGCAATCCCTACAAACTAAAAATGGCATTTTTCACAGAACTAGATCAAAAAAATTCACGATTTGTATGGAAAGACAAAAGACCCCGAAGAGCCAAAGCAATCTTGAGAAAGAAAAACGGAGCTGGAGGAATCAGGCTTCCTGACTTCAGACTATACTACAAAGCTACAGTAATCAAGACAGTATGGTACTGGCACAAAAACAGAAATATAGATCAATGGAATAGGATAGAAAGCCCAGAGATAAACCCACGCACATATGGTCACCTTATTTTTGATAAAGGAGGCAAGAATATGCAATGGAGAAAAGACAGCCTCTTTAATAAGTGGTGCTGGGAAACTGGACAGCTACATGTAAAAGAATGATATTAGAACACTCCCTAACACCATACACAAAAATAAACTCAAAATGGATTAAAGACCTAAATGCAAGGCCAGACACTATAAAACTCTTCGAGGAAGACATAGGCAGAACACTCTATGACATAAATCACAGCAAGATCCTTTTTGACCCACCTCCTAGAGAAATGGAAATAAAAACAAAAATGAACAAATGGGACCTAATGAAACTTAAAACCTTTTGCACAGCAAACAAAACCATAAACAAGATGAAAATGCAGCCCTCAGAATGGGAGAAAACCTTTGCAAATGAAGCAACTGACAAAGGATTAATCTCCAAAATATACAGGCAACTCATGCAGCTTGATATCAAAAAAGAAACAACCCAATCCAAAAATGGGCAGAAGACCTAAATAGACATTTCTCCAAAGAAGATATACAGATTGACAGCAAACACATGAAGGGATGCTCAATATCACTAATCATTAGAGAAATCCAAATCAAAACCACAATGTGGTATCACCTCACACCAGTCAGAATGGCCATCATTAAAAAATCTACAAACAAGAAATGCTGGAGAGGGTGTGGAGAAAAGGGAACCCTCTTGTACTGTGGTGGAAATGTAAATTGATACAGCCACTATGGTGAACAAAATGGAGGTTCCCCAAAAAACTAAAAGGACAACTACCATATGACCGAGCAATCCCACTACAGGGCATATACCCTGAGAAATCCATAATTCAAAAATAGCCATGTACCACAATGTTCTTTGCAGCTCTATTTACAATAGCCAGGACATGGAAGCAATGTAAGGGTCCATCAACAGGTGAATGGATAAAGATGATTTGGGACATATATACAGTGGAATATTACTCAGCCATAAAAAGAAACGAAATTGAGTTATTTGTAGTGAGATGGATGGGCCTAGAGTCTGTCATACAGAGTGAAGTAAGTCAGAAAGAGAAAAACAAATACCGTATAGTAACATATATATTTGGAGTCTAAGAAAAAAAAATGGTTCTGATAAACCTAGGGGCAGAATTGGAATAAAGACACAGACAGAGAATGGACTTGAGCACATGGGGAGGGGGAAGTGTAACCTGGGATGAAGAGAGAGAATGGCATGGACATATATACACTAGCAAATGTAAGATAGACAGCTAGTGGGAAAGCAGATGCATAGCACAGGCAGATCAGCTCGGTGCTTTGTGACCACCTAGAGGGGTGGGGGAGGGAGACGCAAGAGGGAAGAGATATGGGGATATATGTATATGTATAGCTGATTCACTTTGTCATAAAGCAGAAACTAACACACCATTGTAAAGCTATTATGCTCCAATGAAGATGTTAAAAAATTTTTTTAAAGTAAATGAAGTCTGTGGGGTTTTTCTCTGATATAGGCATAGCTATCCCTGATCTGTTTTGTATTCCATTTGCATATCTTTTTCCATCCTTTTCCTCTCAGCCTATGAGTGTCCTTAAAGATTGGGTCTTTTGCATTCAGCATATACTTGGGTCTAATTTTCTCATCCATTCAGCCACTATTTGTGTTTTAATTGGGGAATTTAAACATTTAGATGTAGAGTAATTATTGATAGGTAAGACCGTACTGTCGCCATTTTGTTAATTACTCTGATGATTTTGTAGTTCCATGAAATAATAGAAGGTATATTTATTGGTCTCCGCCCTCAGTTCTTGGTACAGAACTTCAAAATTCTTATAATCCCCTAACTGATAAGAGCACTAGGAGCATCTTTTGTTCTAAAATTTGGTCTTTGAACCTAGTTCCTGACATTGAGTTGCTGAAACCCTTGTAATTTCCTAGATGATATGAGAATCTTCTGTTCTCATGAGGTGACTCTGATTGTACTCCTAGATGCCTCTTGGATGAGGGCTGGTCACTGGAAATACCAAGGCATAATTAGAAGCTTGGAATTTCTAGCCCTGCCCCCCCATTCTCCTGAGAAGGGAGACGAGGTGAAAATGGAGTTAATAGTCAACATGCCTACATGTTGAAGCCTCCATAAAAATCCCAGTAGTACAGGGTTTGGAAAGCTTTCGGGTGGGCAAACACATGCCCACCAGGATGGTGACACACCCCACCTCCACAGGGACAGAATCTCCTGCACTCAGGATCCTCCCAGACTTCACCTTATGTGTTCTTCATGTGGCTGTTCATCTGTACCCTTTATCATATCTTTTAATTAACTGGCAAATGTAAGTAAGTGTTCCCCTGAGTTCTGTGAGCTTCTCTAGAAAACTAATCAAATGAAAGTGGGGTGGGTGTCTTTGGTACCTCCAATCTATAGCCAGTTGGTCAGAAGCACAGGTGATAACCTGGGCTTGTGACTGACATCTGAAGTGGGATGAGGGCAGGCTTGTGGGACTGAGCCCTTAAACTGTGAGGATCTGACAATATCTCTAGGCAGATAGTGTTAGAATTGAGTTAAATTGTAGGACACCCAGCTGGTGTCACAGAAAGTTGCTTGTTGTGAGGAGAAGCCTCCACACGTTTGGTGACCAGAAGTGTCAGAAGTAAAGTCTTCTTTGTAAGTGTGTTGTATAAGGAGTAATGGAGACACACAGGTGAGAGACTTGTAGTAGGTAAGAACTGGGTTTTCTCCACCCTACAAAGGTGGAAAACTGAGTAGGTTTTTCCATCTCAGTTGGTGTCAGAGAAATGGGATTTCCTAGAACAGCCCTGGCTCACAGAAACATGTGGTTTGGGAAGAGAAAGGATGAAAGTGTGGAAGATGTGGAACCTTTGATTCCTGGGTGGCTACGTGGTCACCCATGATATGGAACAGCAGCTGTGCTGTGCTCAATTACTAAAGGTAAAAGTTACCAATGGAATTTAGAAATGGATCTCACTCCTGAGGAGTTGGTTCACTGGATGCATAAGGAAATACAGACCAATAAGAAAAAGGCAAAATATTCAATCCCTTAGTTATTGTTATCTGTAATAGCTAAACTAAAAGTAAAAGAAAATGCTGGATTGAACCTTGATGCTAGACCAAACTCAGATTTCAGTGGGTCTGAGCTTTGGCCACTACCTGCAAAGCCTCCCAACAAGGAAAAAATTATTCAGGGACAACAGAAAGTACTTTTAAGACCTCTGATAACCAGAAGGTAGTCAATGTGGGAGAAGAACAAAATCAAGAAACTTGAAACCAGAGGGTATGGTGTGAAGGAGTTACTTCATTTTGTAGATCCATATCATCAGCTTTCTGAGGAACCTTTACTGAAATGGATTGTGAAAATGACCAACTTGGAGCCTGTGTCTTTGCTTTTGGATGCTGCAGAGTGGAAGAGGATGTTTGGGTTGATGCAGGATCCGCAGCTCACTATGGAACAATCACAGATGGTTTTGTGTGATCCAGACACATGGGAGGTTGTTCTTGAGAGAACAGCCATCCCCGTGGACTGGATAAAAGCCTCTGTAATGTCTTCTTACTCTGAGTAGGAGACTTCAATCTCCCCCTATTAATGCCAAGTGGAACACCCCAGATGAAGCAGCTATATCAGTTTTGTATGCAAGCCATGTGGGACTGGCTTTATGATGATTGGGATATTCACTAACTGAATATACCCATTACCCAGGTCATGGAAATGCTGTGGTTAAGAGGTCCCTTTCTCATGGGCAGCCTGTTTAACCTTACTGTTGCAAAACTGAAGGACAGTTCAGGAAGCCGTATCGAATTTGTTGTCTCAGCTTCCCCTCCATGGGGAAAGAGCTAATAAAAATTAATTAACAAGAGAATAGGGAAAAGCAGAGGAAAGAATCGAGAGACGGGTCTTAGCAGGGTGAAAATTTTTAAGTAGATATTAAGGAATAAGGTGAATAAAGAAAATATTGATGGGGCAAAACAAAGAGGAAACAGAACAGGGAGAGTCACAGGATTCCTCTCAGCAGGGTGGAAATCTTTAGATGTTTATTAAGAAATGGGATGAAAAAAATGGACATTGACATTAAAACAAAAATTTTAATACAGCACTACCTAAGGTTGGGTGGGCTGAAGGACCCCCTGCTGGTCCCTCAATATTAAAGTGGCCCAAAAAAGTCCAGTCTATTTTTCACAGTTTGGAAATTTTTTAAAGCCTGAAGGCAGAGATTATGATAAGAAACCTGACCAACTATCACCTGTGCTGGGGGCAGTGATTAGGAAATTAATCAAGTCAAATAGTGACAAAAGGGCCTGAGTCCCTTGGTTCAACCGCTTGCTAGGGACCCAAAGTCCTTTGCACAAGAATGAGTAAAATGGTCAGGAGGAAGAGAACAGAAGTTTCAAGGACCCCTTGATATGGGAGCCCCACACACTCTGGTACCAAAATCCATTGGTGAAGCCCTAATGTGTACTACAATTTAGATTGAGAGAACACAGAAATATGAGAGCGGATCAGATTATGAAAACTGGAAGGTTTAAACAAGCTTTATGTGAAGTGGTTGTGTCTCCTTTACCTAAATGTCTTGTGGGAATGGATATTATGCCATTCTGGGGAATACTTCTCCTACCTAGTATTGTAAAACCAAGACCTGCTAATGAAGTCCTAGTAGAAGCTATAGTTCAGAATGTAAATGTTGCTGGAATTAAGGTAAAAGTTTGTAGGAGAATTGGTATGTTTGAACAAGCATTGTTAAGTGGCTGCATCTCTTTTACCTGATCGTGTTATAGGGATGGACATTGTATCTGAATGAGGAATATTTCCGCTACCTAGTATTATAAAACAAGGGCATATAAATCCGCCCCTCAAGCAATATTAATGGGACTTTCTAAATGGGGACCAGTAAGACTGCTTAGCCCTACAATGGAGACTTCTAGATTCCTGGAATATGTTGGAATTTTTCAAAGTCCTTATTACCCAAAGTATCTCATTCCCAGCCTTTCCTCTCACTCATTTTTGATAGCATATTGTTCCCGCCAACTGTTATCCATTGCTTCATGTAGGAGTGACAAAAACGTTTGCCTATAAATGTTCTGAATTAGGTTAGATAAAACAAATATTTTGAGTCACTTTAATCACCAGACAGATTAACCAAGGACAGTCTTTGCAAATGGGGTCCATTCTGCTCTTTCAGTACTGGTACTGGGAATGCAGACTGTTATGTATCATCAAGACTGAACTGGGGAGAAAAGATGCGACTAGTGTAAGTTAAAATGCCACAAAGCTCACTACAATCGGCAAGATTCAGCTGTTTTTCTTGAATAAGTGCTCCCTGGGTTGTTGCAAGATTTTGGTTAGTTTCCAGACTTCCAAAAATATTGATTCTGTCAGCTTTTGCCAGTTTTTTAGTTGCTTTTATTGAGCAATGAAATTTTGAAGTTTCTTACTCTGCCTCTTTTTCTTATATCATCGCTCTGCACACATACTTCTAATAAGAATGAGTCAGGTACATAGAAAAGCAAATACATTTATGGATCAATAGGTTGTTTTCCAACTGTCTCTTCAAATTCTCTTTTCCTTATAAGAAAACATTCTGCTCAAACTTCTTAAGAAAAGAAGCTGTGATTCATACTGCATTTTTATGTTGAAAACCTGCATATGGCAAACATATCACTGAAGACATCCAGTGAGCACTAGAGTCGCTCCATCATCAAGATGAAATGTAAGTGCTAGGCCAGGATGAAAAAAAAAACAAACTAGTGTTGAATGAGAGAAAAGACAGGTGATGAGTGCTTATCCAAGTTATAGGTTTGGGCAGTGTAATGGGTAGACCCAGCCCAAGTAAATCAAACTTGGGTAGGCCCACTTTTTGCCACCTCAAAATGGACACAGACCAGTAAAGTCGAATTAAGGACCCACGTTTACCTTGTGGAGAAGGGAAATTATATCTGTGTTACTTTAAAATACAAAAGATGGAAACAAAGACCAGGTGCTTTTTTCCTACTGAGCCAGACTCTGTAGCAGGACCACATTGTGGTTGGGTATGTGATGAAAAATGTACTGAATGATTCTATTGACTCTTTTAGTCCTAGATTAATGTCTTATTTATTATTGGTAATCTATTTAGGAGGCCATGGCAAATTTAAATGATGTTTGTTAAAGAAAAAGATACATTGTTATACACATATTTATCATTCTTTGATGTGTCAATAGACTACAACATGAGAGTTAAATAAAGTAATCATTAGGAAGAATGAAAGAATTTGTTCATCTGATGATCTCTAAGAGGAATTAGCTTCCGTATTTATAAGCTGTTAAATCATTTATTTTAGTTGCATTAAATCTTCACAATAACTAGGTCCAGTGTTTTCACTTAAAAATTATTTATTGTTAATTATTCTAAACATAAAATGTGAATGAAATTAATATAATAAACCCCATATATTACCATCTAGCTTAACCAAATATTAACATTAAGTGCTGCTTTTATTATAGCTCATGATTTTCATAGGTAATATTTTCATTATTATTTATTTCTAAATATTACATATTTTTCAAAATGATCCATAAGTGATTTAGGAGTGCATTTTAAGTTTTCAAATGTGTCCTGTATGTTGTTCATGTGTGTGTCTGTTTGCATGTGCTTTTTTTTTTTTTTTTTTGCGGTACGCAGGCCTCTCACTGTTGTGGCCTCTCCCGTTGCGGAGCACAGGCTCCGGACGTGCAGGCTCAGCGGCCATGGCTCACGGGCCCAGTCACTCTGCGGCATGTGGGATCCTCCCGGACCGGGGCACAAACCCGTGTCCCCTGCATCGGCAGGCGGACTCTCAACCACTGCTCCACCAGGGAAGCCCGCATGTGCTCTTTTTATTGTTGATTTCTAATGTAAATTTCATTATGGTAAACCAACATTATCTATACCATATTGGTTCTTTGAAATATCTGATACTGCTTTGCAACCTAGTATGAGGTAATTCTTTATAAATGCTTTATGTGAGCTTGAAAAAAAATGTATATTTTCTATCTGCTCTATATACCCATTAGCTATGTTATTAATTTTTCTGTTCAAAGTTTTAAAATTCTTACTAACATTTTTGTCTCCTTGTCTGATAGAGGTATATTAAATTCTTTCCCCATGATTGTAGACTTAACTTCTCTTTATAATCCTAATTTTTTAAAATTTCATATATCTTAAGGATTTGTTATCAGGTGGCTACAGGTTCACAATTATTATATCTTTGGCTATTTTAATGTGTATTGTGTCAGGATAAGCTGTGTAATTCTATAGTGATAAATAATCCTCAAATCAAAGTCTTACAACAATAAATATTTATTTTTTGCTCACATCACACTACCTATTCAACATGGGTTAACATTGAAATTTTATCTCAACATCTCACCTGCTTCCATGACAACCATAGCACAGAGAACATGATGACTTGTATACTGGTTCTTAAAGCTTCCACACAGAATAACATACATCCCTCTGCTCACATTTCACTTCTCAAGACCAATCACATAGCCACATCTACTGGTAAGGGGCCAGGAAAATGCAATTTTACCATATGTCGGAAAGGTGAACAAGCTGAAAACATTTGAAGAAAAGTATTAATGACTACGATATTTAATGTCCCACATAATTCCTAGAGAAACCAAAAGCAGTAGCTACTGAATAGGAAAGGATAAAGAATAAGGAGGAAAAAGAGGTCTTGCATCACCCCTTCTCCAGTGCATACTTCTGAGCCTGAGGTAGGCTTGAGCTTTGGGGATGGGAAGATGCTTTCAATTCATTACAGAGTGAAGTTTTGATTTATACTGACTTTAAAAAAAAATTTATTTATTTATCTATTTATTTTTGGCTGTGTTGGGTCTTCGTTGCTGTGCACAGGCTTCCTCTAGTTTCAGAAAGCAGGGGCTACTCTTCGTTGTGGTGCACGGGCTTCTTTTTGCAGTGGCTTCTCTTGCTGCGGGGCATGGGCTCTAGGCGCGCGGGCCTCAGCAGTTGTAGCTCGCGGGCTCTAGGGCGCAGGCTCAGTAGTTGTGGCGCGTGGGCTTAGTTGCTCCATGGCATATGGGATCTTCCAGGACCAGGGATCGAACCCATGTCCCCTGCATTGGCAGGTGGATTCTTAACCACTGTGCCACCAGGGAAGTCCCTATACTTACTTTTTAATGCCTGAAAATGGTACTTTCCTGATGTCAGAGGATGATTGAAAAATTATTGGATCTTCTAGAAATATCATCTAGTTAGGAGAGAAGAGGTAAATTAGAATAGTTCTGAGCAACCATGGTGGGAGAATCATAGATTTACTTCCATTAACACATCCAATTCAATACATTGGTTATGCATTTCTAACCCTACATTTTGCTAATAAAGTCTAAAGTTTTTCATTATTTTTATTCTGTTCCAGTCTAGAATCTAGACACTGTTCATTGAATATGATGGGATTCAGGGCACACTTTCCCCCAAATGTGGCACCTTGGCAGATTGAATATTTTAAGCTAAAAGAGTTTGAGAAAATGGCAGAAGCAGGAAGGTTACTCTGACCCTCCCCCCTGAAGCAGGTCATAAAATCCTCATGTGACAGGTGCCCTCCCTTTACCCAAAGGAAGGGAGTATCCTTATCTACAAAGACAAAGGGAGCTGAAAGACTCCTAACAAACAGGACTAAGTTTCCCCCAGGTTACTATTTTACCTCATATTCCTTGACCTATCATATTTTTCCACAACTGTCTCCTCTTCATCAAACCTAGCGGTAAAATACTCTGATTTAACCATTTCTTCTGGTCTTCATTTCCTTATGAAGGTTCCCATGTCACATAAAACTAAATTAAATAAATGTGCATGCTTTTCTCCTGTAAATCTGCCTTTGTCAGTTTAATTTTCAGTTCCAGCTAATCTGGTTGTAGTTTAGAATTTTGGCTTTGCCTTTAGAAACAAACAAATAAAAAATAGGATGCAAACAAAACAATATATTTCACTTCTCCCTTTTAAATTTATTTGTTGAATAATTTTTTCTTACCTCTGAATGAATAACTTTTCTAATTAGTACTATAGCTTTTCTAATTATTGATAGTATTATATAATAAAAAGTCTTCCTATCACATTCCTGCCACAAGAATACATTCATTTTGGTACTTCAAAACACCCAATCAGTATAAGAATTGAAACTCTGGTCTAGTCTACTGTTATAAACCACTCCAGTTTATGCCCACTTGAGTTTTGGATGACCCTGGTTTGGGAGGGAACATCATTAGCTGCTTCTAGCTTCCTCACTCATCTTTTCCCATTTGTTAGTTGTCTAGTTTCTAGGGACAAAAGGGATTGAGGACAAGGGCACTGTCTTAAGTTTTTGGTCTGGGTGCTCTCTGATATTGGCCCCTCTAGATGTGGCATATGTACAATTGCTATCTTTTTCCCTCCTGGAAATTATGTGGGCTCTTCAGAGACAGTCGCACTGGGGAACTGCTGACTGTGGTTCCCTTGGAAGAAGTTTTAACCACTAATGGTTAACACACATAAAAGGTTTTTATGAGTAATTATTGTAATTGAACAAATATTGCTTGCAATTAGTACTATTTATTGAATGAATAAAATAAAGTATATTGGTGATACAAGTCTTGACAACTCATAGTTACTTAACATTTATCTGACATTTGGTTTTATAATTGTACCTTCACTTTAGCATCTCATATTCTTGGAAATTAATCCACCCACCATAGCTGGAAATAACCAAACTTTCTCAATATTTAATATAAGACACATAAAGGTTAAAAAATGTTTCTGCTATGTAGCTATAGAGACTATTGGGATTTCAGCTTTATTTAGGAGTTCTTTTTTTATATATATAAATTTATTTATTTTTGGCTGTGTTGGGTCTTCATTGCTGCACGTGGGCTTTCTCTAGTTGCGGCAAGTGGGGGCCACTCTTCTTTGCAGTGCCTGAGCTTCTCATTTTGGTGGCTTCTCTTGTTGTGGAGCACAGGCTCTAGGTGTGTGGGCTTCAGTAGTTATGGTGCGCAGGCTCAGTAGTTGTAGTTCCCGAGCTCTAGAGCTCAGGCTCGGTAGTAGTGGTGCATGGGCTTAGTTGCTCCATGGCATGTGGGATCTTCCAGGACCAGGGCTCAAACCCGTGTCCTCGGCATTGGCAGGCAGATCCTTAACCACTGCACCACCAGGGAAGTCCCTATTTAGGAGTTCTTCACATAATCAGCTATGTGTTCAGTGTCCTGGGTCATATTTCTAACTCTTTCTAATAAAATCCCTTCAGTGATATACACACAATGATAAAAAGGAAAAATAAGAGCCCTTGTTTTTAAACCAGGTAAGATCATGTAGTCAGGGGCTTGGCAAACTACTGCCAACAAGCCAAATCCAGCCCACCACCTGTTTCTGTATGGCCTGCGAGCTAAAGATATTTTAAAATATTTTTAGACAGTTGAAAAAAATCAAAAGAAGAAATATTTAGTGACATATGGAAATTATATGAATTCAAATTTCAGTATCCATAAATTGTTATTGGGACACAACCACACTTATTCATTTACTATTGTCCATGCCTGCCTTCATGCTACAAAGGCAGAGCTGAATACTTGTGACAGAGATTGTACCGCCCTCAAAGCCTAAGCTATTTACTCTCTCGTCCTTTATAGAAAATGTTTGTTGACCTTTGGTGCAGATTGTAAGTTTTGTTTAATTGAGATGAAATATTGTTCAATTAATGTATCAATTAAAAACTCTCTTCAGAGCTAATTGAAGTAATTCCATAAATATCAAATTATTTCTGCCTGATTAGACATCCTAACTACGATACCAACCCCTAATGTCTTTATGTTCAGTCAACTCTATTAGTTGCCTACCCAGATCACTCAGACCATACTAGTTCAGTGCCTTTGGTTAATTTGGCAGGCAGATTCTCAACCACTGCGCCACCAGGGAAGCCCAGTTCTGTTGTCTTTTGACTGGGTTAATTTTGAGGTGTAGATTTTTATACCATTTATCAGCGTTTTTCTCTGAGATTAAGTTCCAATTGCCCACTACAGTAGCTAGCTTAATAATGCACCTTTTCTTTTTGGCTACCTATCCTTCCCAGTATCATTTCTCTACCTCCCTACTAGTGTTCTTTGCACTCCCCAACCATGCCCAAACAAACTACTTACACTAGAAGTCTTGTCTCATTATCTGCTTTGAGAGTCCAAATCAAGACATCACATAATTAAGTAACTTTTAGCTTCTAATTTTGGCTACATAGACAATCTCAAAATATCTTCATTCTCAGACAGCAAGGCTCCTCAGTTTGAATATTATTATTATAATTCTGAATTGTCAGCATCATTTAACAATGGAGATTGAGTGAATGTGAAGGGTAGAGACCATGATGTAAATCAAAGAAAGGCTTGAAACACAACATTAGAAGAACTGATGCTGATAATATCTTTCATATGTATGTGCTCCTCAGCCAGGTACCCTAAACACTCCCCACATTTCACCAAATTTTTTCAATATATTTCTATTGGTCACCATTTTTCACGTTAGGATATTGATATTGAGAATGGTTATGCCAAATTGCCAGCATGCTGTACGTGGAAGATAGACCAGAGAGAAGACACTTTCTTCACTCTTTTTCATTCTTTTTTCTTTGTTCTCCTATGACTGGATAATTTTAAATGACCTGTCTTTGAGTTCACAAATTCTTTATTCTCCTTGATCAAGTCTGTTTCTGATACTCTCTATCACATTTTTCATTTCATTTATTGTATTCTTCAGCTCCAGAATTTCTATTTGGTTCTTTTTTTATGATTTCTTTCTCTGTGTTAAATCTGTTTTGTTCATGTACTGTTTCACTGATTTTGTTGAATTGTCTTTCTGTGTTTTCTTTTGGCTCATGAGCTTCCTTAAGACAACTATTTTGAATTCTTTATCAGGCAAATTATAGGTCTCCATTTCTTTGGAATCAGTTACTGGAAAATTATTGTGTTCCTTTGGTGGTGTCATGTTTCCTTGATCGTTTTTGTGTCCTAAAAGTCTTGCATTGCTGTATTCACATTTGAAGAAGCAGTCACATTCTCAATTCTTTACTGACTGGCTTTGAGAGGGAAATATCTTTGCAGCACTGCTAGGAATTCTGTGGCTTTCTTAGACTTTTTCTGTGGATACACCTGGGGCACACTCCTCTTGGGAGAGTATTCTTAAGATTGTATGCCTTATCTCAGTCCTGCAAAGCCAGGCCAGGTACTGACAGTCCCCCACTTGCTTTCCCTAGGGTTGTGCTTAATGCTCAAGTTTGTGTGCTTCCTCTCAATACCTTGGAGTTGGGCCAGCTTTCTGTGCATGCTAACTAGCCATTTGTAAAGATTTACAATTGTCGCCCTTGTGGGCATGCAAAGAAAGCCAGCCACAGAATGTAGATGGGGGGAGAGTTTGTGGGTGAACTATGCAGAGCATTGGGGATACTTATTGGGGAACCCCACAGGTTAGGCATCCCCAGTAGCTTGTGCATGGTCTTCCTGACGGAGTCTGTGAAGTGGTTAGTAAGATCTGCATACTTTTGATGCCCTCCAAGCCCTGGTTGCTGTGCTCCTAGCCCCTCTCTGTCCCTTAGTTGTACAGCACACCTCAGTATTCTAGATGGGGTGAGAAGAAAGTGAGCCTCTTTGGCAGTGTCCCACATGGCTGGGGAAACCAAGCACTCACGCATCCCCTCTGGGAGAAGTAGAAGGTCTCTCTTGGCACTGAACCAGGTAAAGTGAAACCACTCTTCTTACCCTCTTTTATGTGTCCAATGTTAGATTTTTTTCTCCAGTAGTGTGCTGGAACTACTCCTCTGGACTCCCACTTGTCAAAATCAGCATTATTTGGGGGGAAGATGGTAGAAAAGTTCTATTCTGCCATGTTGCTGATATCACTCCTGGCAGTTTACTTTTAAATAAGACAGTGTTTTGGCTGAAAATTGTGACATTTCCGTTATCCCACTCCCATGTGGAGGAGGAGCTGGCCTTCCAGTGATTCATATTCGGGATAAAACATCAAACCTCTCTCCTGTCCCAGAGCTTACAAATCTATACTTATTTTTTAAACTCTTTTTTTAAAAAACTTTTTTGGCTGCATTGGGTCTTAGTTGCAGCATGTGGGATCTTCGATGAGGCATGTGGGATCTTTTGTTGCAGCGCTCGGGCTTCTCTCTAGTTGTGGCGTGCGGGTTTTCTCTCTCTAGTTGTGGTGCATGGGCTCCAGGGTATGTGGGCTCTGTAATTCATGGCACGCGGGCTCTCTTGTTGAGGCATGCAAGCTCAGTAGTTGTGGCGCGTGGGCTTAGTTGCACTGCGGCATGTGGGCTCCCAGTTCCCCGACTAGGTATGGAACCCACGTTCCCCGTATTGGAAGGCAGATTCCTCACCACTGGACTACCAGGGAAGTCCCACAAATCTATACTTAAACAGGAGAATGTCATGGTTTTTGTCACTCATTAGAGACTATAACTTAAATTGTCTGTTATTCATCCTCTGTTGAAAGGTCAGCAAAAATAAATGACATATAGGGAAAGTAATCATCTTTCTACCTTTGGAAATAGGAAAAACTTGGATTCATCCAGTTGACATTAATACTTTTTTCTGGTAAGAATAACCATGTACTTTCCCCCATTTTCCTCTTTTATTTGACTTGGGGGATTTAGACCCAGATTCTCTATTCTGTACCTTTTTGAGAAGATATATGAAAGGAGCAGTATCATGCAGAGTTGTATAAGCTATTGAAAAAGCCTTTGGTTTTATTCTGAGTAAAACTGGAAACCATTTTGGGGGGGGGAACATAAATTTAAGAATGACATTGTTTGACATATTTTTAACTAAGTCCTTTTGGCAACTGTAGAGGACTGTCCTTACCCATTGTCGCCACTTCCTTTCCTCCAATTTCTCTCGAACACATTTGATTCATCTTGCCACCCATGCTTTCCACTAAGACACTGCAATGTAGACACAGAGAAACCAGTTAGGGAGCTGTTGCCATAATCCAGGCAAGAGGGTATTGAGACCTGGAACAGAGGATATAGTAAGTCATCAGTGGTCAGAGCCTGGATATATTTTGACAGTAAATCCAACTAGAATTTCTGATGGGTCAAATGTGGGATGTGGTAGAAAGAGAGAAAACAAACAATTTCCCACAGACTCGCTTCTAATAATGAATCTGGGCACCATTTCATGAGATGAGCACCATAAGATAAGTTCATATTCTGATATGAATTCTGGCCTTGCCTCTTCATGTCAAGATATCTGGTGAGTCAGCATAGTGAGCAGTAGGTGTATTCCTAGAAACCATTTGTATAGCTAGCAATAACTTAACTGTATATGGAAGTAACTGTGAATATAACCCAAACTAGAGGTATTTTCAACTTAACTTCACTTTAGCTAGATTTCAAAATTACCCATGGCCACTCCAACATCACTCATCTCAAGGGAAAGTATGATGGAGGGGTAGCTGGAGTGGAAAGAGCCAGCAGTTTTAACTGTTTTCAGTTAAATGCCTAATTTTTGCAAATCTGGCAAAACTGGATGACTATGTGAACACATTGTTAGGGCTTTTCCCAGTACCTTGGAATGGACTTGTGTAAGTGCATGTCTCTACAAAGTAAGCCGATTAACTTCACAGTAACCTCTCTACATGTAGAGTTTGGAGAAAAGAGCAGGAATCAACCTGGGAGACTGAGAATGAGCTACCAGTGCAGAAGGAGGAAAACCAAGAGCAAAGGGTACCTTAGAAGCCAAGAGAAGATGTTGATGGGGGAATTCCCTGGCAGCCCAGTGGTTAGGACTTGGCACTTTCACTGCCATGGGCCCAGGTTCAATCCGTGGCCGGGGAACTAAGATCCCACAAGTCGCACGGTGCAGCCAAAAAGATGTTGATGATGAGGCTGGTCAGATAACGACTAAAACTGAACAATGTATTTGGCAACATGGAGGTCATAGTGAACTTGAGAGGAGGTGTCTTGTTGGAAGGCATGGGTGGCAAGGTGAATCAAATGTGTTTGAGAGTAATTGGAGGAAAGGAAGTGGAGACAATGGGCTAAGACAGTCCTCTTTACACTTTTTACTGACTGTCCAGATGCAAACCTTTTGTGGGTTATATAAGGAGTTACTATATCAGAATTTCTTCCTGTAAAGAAATAATTCCAGAAAGGATGAAAATAGAAGATGGTGGAGTAGAATGACGTGTGCTCACTCCCTCTTGCAAGAGAACCGGAATCACAACTAACTACTGAACAATCATCGACAGAAAGACACTGGAACTTGGGATTTCCCTGGTGGCGCAGTGGTTAGGAATCCACCTGCCAATGCAGGGGACAGGGGTTCGAGTCCTGGTCCGAGAAGATCCCACATACCATGGAGCGACTAAGCCTGTGCATCCCAACTACTGAGCCTGCGTTCTAGAGCCTGTGAGCCACAGCTACGGAGCCCATGTGCCATAATTACTGAAGACCGTACACCACAACTACTGAAGCCCTCACACCACAACTACTGAAGCCCACATGCCTAGAGCCCATGCTCTGCAACAAAGGGAAGCCACCACAACAAGAAGCCCGCACACTGCAACAAAGAGTAGTTCCCACTAGTCACAACTAGAGAAAGCCCACGTGCAGCAATGAAGACCCAACGTAGCCAAAAATAAAATAAGTAAATAAATAAATTTATTAAAAACAAACAAAAAAAGACACTGGAAGTCACCAGAAAAGATACCCCACATCCAAAGACAAAGGAGAAGCCACAATGAGACAGTAGGAGGACCACAATCATGATAAAATAAAATCCCATAACCACTGGGTAGGCGACTCACAAACTGGAGAACAATTATACCACATAAGTCCACCCACTGGAGTGAAGGCTCTGAGACTCATGTCAGGCTTCCCAACCTGGGGGTCTGGCAAGAGGAGGAGGAATCCCTGGAGAACTGGACTTTGAGGGCCAGCAGGATTTGATTGCAAGACTTTGACAGGACTTGGGGAAACAGAGACTCCACACTTGGAGGGCACACTCAAAGTAGTGTGTGCACCAGGACCCAGGGTGAAGGAGAAGTGACCCCATAGGATACTGAACCAGACCTACCTGCTAGTGTCAGAAGGTCTCCTGCAGAGGTGGGGAAGTGGCTGTGGCTCACTACAGGGACAAGGAAACTGGCAGCAGACATTCTGGAAAGTACTCATTGGCTTGAGCCCTCACAGAGTCTGACATTAGCCCCACCAAAGGGCCTGTAGGTTCTAGTGCTGGGTCACCTCAGGCCAAACAACCAACAGGGAGGGAATACAGCCCCACCCATCAGCAGACAAGTGGATTAGTTTTACTAAGCTCTGCCCACCAGAGCAACACCCAGCTCTACCCATCACTGGTCCCTCCCATCAGGAAGCTTGCACAATCCTCTCAGATAGCCTCATCCACAAGAGGGCAGACAGCAGAAGCAAGAAGAACTATAATCCTGCAGCTCACAGAATGAAAACCACAATCACAAAATGATAGACAAAATAAAAAGGCAGAGGACTATGTCCCAGATGAAGGAACAAGATAAAACCCCAGAAAAACAACTAAAAGAAGTGGAGATAGGCAACCTTCCAGAAAAAGAATTCAGAATAATGATAGTGAAGATGATCCAGGACCTCAGAAAAAGAATGGAGGCAAGGATCAAAAAGATGCAAGAAATGTTTAACAAAGACCTACAAGAATTAAAGAACAAACAGAGACCAACAGTACAATAACTGAAATGAAAAATACACTAGAAGGAATCAATAGCAGAATAACTGAGGCAGAAGAACGGATAAGTGACCTGGAAGACAAAATGATGGAATTTACTGCCCTGGAACAGAATAAAGAAAAAAGAATGAAAAGAAATGAAGACAGCCTAAGAGACCTTTGAGACAACATTAAATGCACCAACATTCACATTATAGAGGTCCCAGAAGGAGAAGAGAGAGAGAAAGGACCCGAGAAAAATATTCAAAGAGATTATAGTTGAAAACTTCCCTAACATGGGAAAGTAAATAGCCACCCAAGTCCAGGAAGTGCAGAGAGTCACAGTCAGCATAAACCCAAGGAGAAACATGCTGAGACACATAGCAATCAAATTGACAAAAATTAAAGACAAAGAAAAATTATTCAAAGCAACAAGGGAAAAATGACAAGTAATATACAAGAGAACTCCCATAAGGTTAACAGTTGATTTCTCAGCAGAAATTCTGCAAGCCAGAAGGGAGTGGTATGATATATTTAAAGTGGTGAAAGGGAAGAATCTACAACCAAGAATATTCTACACAGCAAGGATCTCATTCAGATTTGATGGAGAAATCAAAAGCTTTACAGACAATGAAAAGCAAAGAGAATTCATCACCACCAAACCAGCTATACAACAAATGTTAAAGGAACTTCTCTAAGTGGGAAACACAAGAGAAGTAAAAGACCTACAAAAACCCAAAGCAATTAAGAAAACGGTAATAGGAACATACATATCGATAATTACCTTAAATGCTCCAACAAAAAGACACAGACTGTCTGAATGGATACAAAAGCAAGACTTGCATATATGCTGTCTACAAGAGAATCACTTCAGACCTAGGGACACATATAGACTGAAAGTGAGGGGATGGAAAAAGATATTCCATGCAAATGGAAATCAAAAGAAGGCTGGAGTAGCAATACTCATATCAGATAAAATAGACTTTAAAATAAACAGTGTTACAAGAGACAAGGAAGGACACTACATAGTGATCAAGGGATTAATCCAAGAAAAAAATATAAAAATTATAAATATATATGCACCCAACATAGGAGCACCTCAATACATAAGGCAAATGCTAACAGCTATAAAAGGGTAACACAATAATAGTGGGGGACTTTAACACCTCACTTACACAAATGGACAGATGATCCAGACAGAAAACTAATAAAGAAACACAAGCTTTAAATGACACAACAGAGCAGATAGATTTAATTGATATTTACAGGACATTCCATCTGAAAACAGCAGAATACACTTTCTTCTCAAGTGCATATGGAACATTCCACAGGATAGATCACATCTTGGGTCACAAATCAAGTCTCGGTAAAGTTAAGAAAATTTAACTAGTATCAAGCATCTTTTCTGACCAAAACACTATGAGATTAGAAATAAATTACAGGGAAAAAAACTGTAAAAAACACAAACATATGGAGGCTAAACAATATGCTACTAAATAACCAAGAGATCATTGAAGAAATCAAAGAGGAAATAAAAGCATACCTAGAGACAAATGGCAATGAAAACATAACAACACAAAACCTATGGGATGCATCAAAAGTAGTTCTAAGAAGGAAGTTTATAGCAGTACAATCCTACCTCAAGAAACTAGAAGAATTTCTAATAAACAATCTAACCTTACACCTAAAGAAACTAGAAAAAGAAGAACAAAAAAACAAAGTTAGTAGAAGGAAAGAAAACATAAAGACCAGAGCAGAAATAAATGAAATAGAAACAAAGAAAACAATAGCAAAGATAATAAAACTAAAAGCTGGTTCTTTGAGAACATAAATATAATTGATAAACGTTTAGCCAGACTCATCAAGAAAAAGAGGGGAAGGAATCAAATCAATAAAATTAGAAATGGAAAAGGAGACGTTACAATGGATACTGAAGAAACATAAAGCATCATAAGAGACTACTACAAACAACTATATGCCAATAAAATGCACAACCTGGAAGAAATGGACAAATTATTGAATAGAATCTTCCAAGACTGAACCAGGAAGAAATAGAAAATATGAACAGACCAATCACAAGTAATGAAATTGAAACTGTGATTAAAAATCTTCCAACAGGGGAGACCTTCAAGCTGGTAGAGGAGTAAGACATGGAGATCACCTTCCTCCCCACAAATACATCAGAAATACATCTACATGTGGAACAACCCCTACAGAATACCTACTGAATGCTTACAGAAGACCTCAGACTTCCCAAAAGGCAAGAAACTCCCCACGTACCTGGGTAGGGCAAAAGAAAAAACAGAGACAAAAGAATAGGGATGGGACCTGCACCTCGGGGAGGGAGCTGTGAAGGAGGAAAAGTTTGCACACACTAGGAAGTCCCTTCACCGGTGGAGATGGGGTGTGGGGGTGGGGGGAAGCTTTGGAGCCATGGAGGAGAGTGCAGAAACAAGGGTGCAGAGGGCAAAGCAGAGAGATTCTCACACAGAGGATCACTGTGACCAGCACTCACTAGCTGGAGAGGCTTGTGTGTTCACCCACCAGGACAGGTGGGGCTGGGAGATGAGGCTCTGGCTTCGAAGGTCAGATCCCAGGGAGAGGACTGGGGTTGGCTGCATGAACACAGCCTGAAGGGGGTTAGTGCACCACAGCTAGCCAGGAGGGAGTCTGGGAAAAAGTCTGGACCTGCCTAAGAGGCAAAGAGACCATTGTTTTGGGGTGTGCGAAGAGAAAGGATTCAGAGCACCACATAAACAAGCTCCAGAGATTGGCACAAGCCGCAGCTATCAGCGTGGACACCAGAGATGGGCATGAAACACTGAAGTTGCTGCTGCAGTCACCAAGAAGCCTATGTGCAAGCACAGGTCACTATCCATACCACCCCTCCAGGGAGGCTGTGCAGCCCAACACTGCCAGGGTCCCATGATCCAGGGACAACTTCCCCAGGAGAGCGCACGGTGCACCTCGGCTGGTGCAACATCATGCTGCCTCTGTCACCACAGGTTCGCCCCACATTCCATACCCCTCCCTCCCCCGGGCCTGAGTGAGTCAGAGTCCCCTAATCAGCTGCTACTTTAACCCTGTCCTGTCTGGGTGGGGAACAGATGCCCTCAGGCGATCTACACGCAGAGATAAGGCCAAATCCAAAGCTGAACCCCAGGAGCTGTGTGAACAAAGAAGAGAAAGGGAAATTTCTCGCAGCAGCCTCAGGAGCAGCGGATAAAATCTCCACAATCAATGTGCTGTACCCTGCATCTGGGGAATACCTGAATAGACAATGAATCATCCTATAATTGAGGTGGTAGACTTTGGGAGCAACTGGAGACTTGGGGTTTGCTTTCTGCATCTAATTTGTTTCTGGTTTTATGTTTATCGTAGTTTAGTATTTAGAGTTAATTATCATTGGTAGATTTGTTGATTCATTTTGTTGCTCTCTTCCTGCTTTTTTTTTTACATATATATATATATTTGTTTCCTTTTTCTCTTTTTGTGAGTGTGTATGGGAATGCTCTTTGTGTGATTTTGTCTGTATAGCTTTGCTTTTACCATTTGTCCTAGGGTTCTGCCTGTTTATTTTTTGTTTGTTTGTTTGTTTTGTTTTGTTTTTTAAAATAAGATATGGGGGTAGGAGTTTATTAATTAATTTATTTATTTTTGCTGTGTTGGGTCTTCATGTCTTTGTGAGGGCTTTCTCTAGTTGTGGGAAGTGGGGGCCACTCTTCATCATGGTGCACGGGCCTCTCACTATCGTGGCCTCTCTTGTTGCAGAGCACAGGCTTCAGACGCACAGGCTCAGTAGCTGTGGCTCATGGGCTAGTTGCTCCGCGGCATGTGGGATCCTCCCAGACCAGGACTCGAACCCGTGTCCCCTGCATTAGCAGGCAGATTTTCAACCACTGCACCACCAGGGAAGCCCTGTTTGTTTGTTTTTATAGCATAGTTTTTAGAGCTTGTTATCACTGGTGTATTTGTATTTTGGTTTGCTTACTCTCATCTTTCATTCCTTTCTTTTTTAATTACTTTTTAATTTTTAATAAATTTTATAATTTTAATTTTGATACCTTTGTTTTATTTATTATGTTTTTCTTTCTTTCTTTCCTATTTTCTCCATTCCTTCTGAGCCATGTGGCTGACAGGGTCTTGGTGCTCCAGCCGGGTGTCAGACCTGTGCCTCTGAAGTGGCAGAGCCAACATCAGGACATTGGTCCAACAGAGACCTCCCGGCTCCACATAAAATCAAACAGCAAAAGCTCCCCCAGAGATCTCCATCTCAACGCTATCACACAGCTCCACTCAACAACCAGCAAGCTACAGTGCTGGACACCTTATGCCAAACAACTAGCAAGACAGAAAAAAAGTGCATCCATTAGCAGAGAGGCTGGATAAAATCGTAATAAGGTCACAGACACCCTAAAACACACCACCGGACGGGGTCAAGCCCACCAGAAAGACGAGATCCAGCCTCATCCACAAGAACACAGGCACTAGTCCCCTCAACCAGGAAGCCTACACAACCCACTGAACCAAACTTAGCCACTGGAGCAGACACCAAAAGAAACAAGAACTATGAACCCACAGCCTGTGAAAAGGAGACCCCAAACACAGTAAGATAAGCAAAATGAGAAGACAGAGAAACACACAGCAGATGAAGAAACAAGGTAAAAACCCACCAGACCAAACAAATGAAGAGGAAATAGGCAGTCTACCTGAAAAAGAATTCAGAGTAATGATACTAAAGATGATCCATAATTTTGGAAATAGAATGGAGAAAATACAAGAAACGTTTAACAAGGACCTAGAAGAACTAAAAAGAAAACACACAATGATGAACAACAAAATAAAAGAGATTTAAAATTTTCTACAAGGAATCAGCAGCAGAATAACTGAGGCCGAAGGACGGATAAGTAACCTGTAAGATCAAATAGTGGAAATAACTAATGCAGAGCAGAATAAAGAAAAAAGAATGAAAAGAATTGAGGACAGTCTTAGAGACCTCTGCGACAACATTAAACACACAAACATTCGAATTATAGGGGTCCCAGAAGAAGAAGAGAAAAAGAAAGGGACTGAGAAAATATTTGAGAACATTATAGTTGAAAACTTCCCTAATAAGGGAAAGGAAATATTTAATCAAGCTCAGGAAGCTCAGAGAGTCCCATACAGGATAAATCGAAGGAGAAACATGCCAAGACACATATTAATCAAACTATCAAAAATTAAATACAAAGAAAAAATATTAAAAGCGGCAAAAGAAAAACAACAAATATCATACAAGGGAATCCCCATCAGGTTAACAGCTGATCTTCAGCAGAAACTCTGCAAGCCAGAAGGGAGTGGCAGGACATATTTAAAGTGATCAAAGGGAAAAACCTACAACCAAGATTACTCTACACAGCAAGGAACTCATTGAGGTTCGACAGAGAAAATAAAACCTTTACAGATAAGCAAAACAGAAGAGAATTCATCACCACAAAACCAGCTTTACAACAAATGCTAAAGGAACTTCTCTAAGCAGGAAACATAAGAGAAGGAAAAGATCTACAGTAACAAACCCAAAACAATTAAGAAAATGGTAATAGGAACACACATATTGATAATTACCTTAAATGTAAATGGATTAAGTGCTCCAACCAAAAGACATAGATTCGCTGAATGGATAAAAAATATGACCCGTATATATGCTGTATACAAGAGACCCACTTCAGACCTAGGGACACATATGGACTGAAAGTGAGGGCATGGAAAAAGATATTCCATGCAAATGGAAATCAAAAGAAAGCTGGAGTAGCAATTCTCATATCAGACAAAATAGACTTTAAAATAATTACTATTACAAGAGCAAAGAAGGACACTGCATAATGATCAAGGGATTGATCCAAGAAGGGGATATAACAATTGTAAGAATTTATGCACCCAGTATAGGAGCACTTCAATACATAAGGCAAATGCTAAGAGCCATAAAAGGAGAAATTGACAGTAATACAATCACAGTAGGGGACTTTAACACCCCACTTTCATCAATAGACAGATCATCCAAAATGAAAATAAATAAGGAAACACAAGCTTAAATGATATATTAAACAAGATGGGCTTAATTGATATTTATAGGACATTCCATCCAAAAACAACAGAATATACTTTCTTCTCAAGTGCTCATGGAACATTCTCCAGCATAGGTCATATCTTGGATCACAAATCAAGCCTTGGAAAATTTAAGAAAATTGAGATCGTATCAAGCATCTTTTCTGACCTCAATGTGATGAGACTAGATATCAATTACAGGATAAAATCGGTAAAAAATACAAACACTTGGAGTCTAGACCATATACTACTTAATCACTCAGAGATCACTGGAAAAATCGAAGAGGAAATCAAAAAATACCTAGAAACAAATGACAATGAAAACACGACGAGCCAAAATCTATGGGATGCAGCAAAAGCAATTCTAAGAAGGAACTTTATAGCAATACAATCTTACCTCAAGAAACAAGAAACATCTCAAATAAACAACCTAACCTTATGCTTAAAGCAATTAGTGCAAGAAGAACAAAAACACCCCAAAGTTAGCAGAAGGAAAGAAATCATAAAGATCAGATCAAAAATAAATGCAAAAGAAATGAAGGAAACAATAGCAAAGATCAATAAAACTAAAAGCTGGTTCCTGGAGAAGATAAACAAAATTGATAAACCATTAGCCAGACTCATCAAGAAAAAAAGGAAGAAGAGTCAAATCAACAGAATTAGAAATGAAAAAGGAGAAGAAACAATTGACACTGCAGAAATACAAAGGATCATGAGAGATTACTGCAAGAAACACTACGCCAATAAAATGGACAACGTGGAAGAAATGGACAAATTCTTAGCAAAGCACAACCTTCCGAGACTGAACCAGGAAGAAATAGAAAATGTAAACAGACCAATCACAAGCACTGAAATTGAGATTGTGATTAAAAATCTTGCAGCAAACAAAAGCTCAGGACCAGATGACTTCACAGGCGAATTCTATCAAACATTTAGAGAAGAGCTAACACCTATCCTTCTTAAACTCTTCCAAAATATAGCAGAGGGAGGAACACTCCCCCACTCATTCTACGAGGCCACCTTCACCCTGATACCAAAACCAGACAAAGATGTCACAAAGAAAGAAAACTACAAGCCAATATCACTGATGAACATAGATGCAAAAATCCTCAACAAAATACTAGCAAACAGAATCCAACAGCACATTAAAAGGATCATACAGCATCATCAAGTGGGGTTTAACCCAGGAATGCAAAGATTCTTCAATATACGCAAATCAATCAATGTGATAAACCATATTAACAAATTGAAGGAGAAACACCATATGATCATCTCAATAGATGCAGAGAAAGCTTTCAACACCCATTTATGAAAAAAACCCTCCAGAAAGTAGGCATAGAGGGAACTTACCTCAAAATAATAAAGGCTATATATGAGAAACCCACAGCCAACATCGTTCCCAGTGGTTAAAAACTGGAACCATTTCCTCTAAGATTAGGAACAAGAAAAGGTTTTCAACTCTCACCATTATTATTCAACATAGATCTGGAAATTTTAGCCACAGCAATCAGAGAACAGAAAGAAATAAAAGGAATCAAAATCAGAAAAGAAGTAAAGCTGTCACTGTTTGTAGGTGACCTGATACTATACACAGAGAATCCTAAAGGTGTTACCAGAAAACTACTAGAGCTAATCAATTAATTTGGTAAAGTAGCAGGATACAAAATTAATGCACAGAAATCTCTTGCATTCCTATACACTAATGATGAAAAATCTGAAAGAGAAATTATCAAAACTCTCCCATTTACCATTGCAACTAAAAGAATAAAAGACCCAGGAATAAACCTACCTAGGGAAACAAAAGACCGGTATGCAGAAAACTATAAGACACTGATGAAGGAAATTAATGATGATACAAACAGATGGAATAATATACCATATTCCTGAATTGGAAGAATCAACATTGTGAAAATGACTATACTACCCAAAGTAATCTACAGATTCAATGCAATTCCTATCAAGCTACCAATGGCATTTTTCACAGAACTAGAACAACTAATTTCATAATTTGTATGGAAACGCAAAAGACCCTGAATAGCCAAAGCAATCTTGAGAAAGAAAAACAGGAGTAGAGGAATCAGTCTCCCAGACTTCAGACTATGCTACAAAGCTACAGTAATCAAGGCAGAATGGTACTGGCACAAAAACAGAAATATAGATCAATGGAACAGGATAGAAAGCCCAGAGATAAACCCACGCACACATGGTCAACTTAGTTTTGATAAAGGAGGCAAGAATATACAATGGAGAAAAGACAGCCTCTTCAATAAGTGGTGCTGGGAAAACTGGACAGCTATATGTAAAAGAATGAAATTAGAACACTCCCTAACACCATACACAATAATAAACTCAAAATGGATTAAAGACCTAAATGCAAGGCCAGAAACTATAAAACTCTTACAGAAAAACATATGCAGAACACTCTATGACATAAATCACAGCAAGATCCTTTTTCATCCACCTCCTAGAGAAATGGAAATAAAAACAGAAATTAACAAATGGGACCTAATGAAACTTTTGCACAGCAAAGGAAACCAAAAACAAGATGCAAAGATAACCCTGAGAATGGGAGAAAATATTTGCAAATGAAGCAACCAAAAAAGGCTTAATCTCTAAAATTTACAAGCAGCTCATGCAGCTCTATAGCAAAAACCAAACAACCCAATCCAAAAATGGGCAGATGACCTAAATAGACATTTCACCAGAGAAGATATACAGATTGCCAACAAACACATGAAAGAATGCTCAACATCACTAATCGCTACAGAAATGAAATCAAAACTACAATGAGATATCACCTCACACTGGTCAGAATGGCCATCATGAAAAAATCTAGAAGCAATAAATGCTGGAGAGGGTGTGGAGAAAAGGGAACCCTCTTGCACTGTTGGTGGGAATGTAATTGATACAGCCACTATGGAGAACAGTATGGAGGTTCCTTAAAAAACTAATAATAGAAATACCATACGATCCAGCACTCCAACTACTGGGCGTATACCCTGAGAAAACCATAATTCAAAAAGAGTCATGTACCACAATGCCCATTGCAGCTCTATTTACAATAGCCAGGACATGGAAGCAACCTAAGCGTTCATCGACAGATGCATGGATAAAGAAGACGTAGCACATATATACAGTGGAATATTATTCAGCCATAAAAAGAAACGAAGTTGAGTTATTTGTAGTGAGGTGGATGGACCTAGAAACTGTCATAGAGAATGAAGCAAGTCAGGAAGAGAAAAACAAATACCGTATGCTCACACATATATATGGCATCTAAGAAAAGAAAATGGTTCTGAAGAACCTAGGGGCAGGACAGGAATAAAGCACAGATGTAGAGAATGGACTTGAGGACACAGGAAAGGGGAAGGGTAAACTGGGATGAAGTGATAGAGTGGTATGGACTTATATATACTACCAAACGTAAAATAGATAGCTAGTGGGAAGCAGCCGCATAGCACAGGCAGATCAGCTCGGTGCTTTGTGACCACCTAGAGGGGTGGGATAGGGAATGTGAGAGGAAGATGCAAGAGGGAGGAGATATGTGGATATATGTATATGTATAGCTGATTCACTTTGTTATAAAGCAGAAAGTAACACACCATTGTAAAGCAATTATACTCCAAGAAAGATGTTAAACAAGAAAAATCTTCCAACAAACAAAAGTCCAGGACCAGATGGCTTCTCAGGTAAATTCTATCAAACATTTTGAGAAAAGCTAACACCCATCCTTCTCAAACTTTTACAAAAAACTGTTGAGGAAGGAACACTCCCAAACTCACTCTACAAGGCCACCATCCCCCTGATACCAAAACCAGACAAAGATACTACAATAAAAGAAAGTTACAGACCAATATCACTGATGAATATAGATGCAAAAATCCTCAACAAAATACTAGCAAACAGAATCCAACAACACATTAAAAGGAGCATACACCATGATCAAGTGGGATTTATCCCAGGGATGCAAGGATTCTTCAGTATATGCAAATCAATCAATGTGATCCACCATATTAACAAGTTGAAGAAAAAAAACATATGATCATCTCAATAGATGCCGAAAAGCTTTTGACAAAATTCAACACCCATTTATGAAAAATACTCTCCAGAAAGTAGGCATTGAGGAAACCTACCTCAACATAATAAAGGCCATATATGCCAAACCCACAACATACATCATTCTCAATGGTGAAAAACTGAGAGCATTTCCTCTAAGATCAGTAACAAGACAAGGCTGCCCACTGTCACCTCTATTATTCAAGATAGTTTTGGAAGTCCTAGCCATGGCAATCAGAGAAGAAATAGAAATAAAACGAATCCAAATTAGAAAAGAAGTAAAACTGTAACTGTTTACAGATGACATGACACTATACATGGGAAATCCTAAAGATGCCACAAGAAAACTACTAGAGCTAATCAGTGAATTTGGTAAAGTTCCCGGATATAAAATTAATGCACAGAAATCTCTTGCAATCCTATACACTATCAAGGAAAAATCAGAAAGAGAAATTAAGGAAACATTCACATTCACGATTGCAAGAAAAAGAATGAAATACCTAGGAATAAAACTACCTAAGGAGGTAAAGACCTGTACTCAGGAAACTATAAGACACTGATGAAAGAAATCAAACATGACACAAACAGATGGAGAGATATACCGTGTTCTTGGATTGGAAGAATCAATATTGTGAAAATGACTATACTACCGAAAGCAATCTACAGATTCAATGCAATCCCTATCAAATTACCAATGGCATTTTTTTTACAGAAGTAGAACAAAAAATCTTAAAATGTGTATGGAGACACAAAAGACTCTAAATAGCCAAAGCAATCTTGATGGAAAAAAAATCGGAGCTGGAGGAATTAGACCCCTTGACTTCAGACTATACCACAAAGGTACAGTAATCAAGACAATATGGTACTGGCACAAAAACAGAAATACAGATCAATGGAATAGGATAGAAAGCCCAGGAATAAACCCATGTACTTATGGTCAACCAACCTATGACAAAGGAGGCAAGGATACACAATGGAGAAAAGGCAGTCTCTTCAATAAGTGGTGCTGGGAAAACTGGACAGCTACATGTAAAAGAATGAAATTAGAACACTCCCTAAGACAATACACAAAAATAAACTCAAAATGGATTAAAGACCTAAATGTAATACTGGACACTATAAAACTCTTAGAGGAAAACATAGGAAGAAAACCCTTTGACATAAATCACAGCAAGACCTTTTTTGACACAGCTCCTAAAGTAATGGAAATAAAAACAAAAATAAACAAATGGGACCTAATGAAACTTAAAAGCTTTTGCATAGCAAAGGAAACTATAAACAAGATGAAAAGATAACCCTCAGAATGGGAGAAAATATTTGCAAATAAAACAACTGCCAAAGGCTTAATCTCCAAAATATACAAATAGCTCAATCAGCTCAATATCAAAAAAACAAACAACTCAATCCAAAAATAGGCAGAAGACCTAAATAGACATTTCTCCAAAGAAGACTTACAGATGGCCAAGAGGCACATGAAAAGCTGCTCAACATCACTAATTATTAGAGAAATGCATATTAAAACCACAATAAGTTATCACCTCACACTGGTTAGAATGGGCATCATCAGAAAATCTACAAACAGTAAATGCTGGAGAGGGTGTGGAGAAAAGGGAACCCTCTTGCACTGTTGGTGGGAATGTAAATTGATACAGCCACTATGGAGAACAGTATGGGGCTTCCTTAGAAAACTAAAAATTGAACTACCATATGACTCAACAATATCACTACTGGGAGTATACCCTGAGAAAATGATAATTCAAAAAGAGTCACGTACCACATTATTCATTGCAGCACTATTTACAATAGCCAGGTCATGGAAGCAACCAAAACGTCCATCAACAGGTGAATGGATAAAGAAGATGTGGTGCATATATACAATGGAATGTTACTCAACTATAAAAGGAACGAAATTGGGTCATTTGTAGAGATGTGAATGGACCTACAGTACAGACTGTCAAACAGAGTGAAGTAAGTCAGAAAGAGAAAAACAAATATCGTATATTAATGCATATATGAGGAATCTAGGAAAATAGTACAGATGAACTGGTTTCCAAGGCAGAAATAGAGACACAGATGTAGAGAACAAACGTATGGACACCAAGGGCGAGAAAGGGGAGGGGTGGGATGAATTGGGAGATTGGGATTGACATATATACACTAATATGTATAAAATAGATAATAAGAGCCTGCTATATAGCACAGGGAACTCCACTTTGCTGTACAGTAGAAACTAACACAACATTGTAAAACAACTATACCCCAATAAATAATAATTCCACCCTCCATTAAGTTGTTATATCACACTCCATGCCCTGCGTATTTCAGCATTTTCCAGACTCATATCCACATCCTTGGCACGCTGCAAGGATCATTGTATTGCTTTATCTTAGGAAATATAGTGAACTCAATATTGAGAAAACTAAAGAGACATTTATAAGAAATGTGGGAAATTCTGTATTCATTTCCATGCTAAGCCACTTTTGTGAAAACTGTAGGACATGAGGGGACACTTGTCTGTGGCACACACCAATGTGATTAAATCCTGGCACTTAAAATATCACAGGAATTTTGGGAGAAGCCCAGTACTATTAAACTTAGGAGAAAGAGACTACAGAGTAACATGAAAAACATTACTTGTTTAGGAGAGTTATGGACTAAAAATAGCATTGCTACACCTATTGTGATTGAAGTGAAAAGAGGTCTTTAAAATACAGAAATAATGAACTTCCCACCCTATTAATATTGGCAAAGATCCGGCTAAACAACTGCCATCAAAAACAGAGCAATGGCTCAGACAAGACACCATGTAGTGTGTATTCAGGATGTGGGGATGTTAGTAAGGCAGGTTAAAAACCAAAGAGGAAGAACAAAACAAGATGTGCTCCACTGTGATTCTGAGGAAGGGAAAGCCGGTGAATACATTTCCCTCTTGCCTTTATTCTGGGGGATGTGCCTTTGGGCAATTTGCAAAACAAAGTTTAGCTCCTTCCCAGTTTTGTGAGCATACATATTACTCTGAGGGTAGCTATTTCTAGACACAAGCAAGCTAAGATAAATGTATAAGCTTGGGAATGGGATAGAGGCAGAGCACTGCAGTGGGGAAGAGGCCTGCATTCAGGGTCAGAATAGTTGGGCCACATCCTGATTTTTCAATGAGCTTTACAATTTGGAGCCAATCTCTTAAACTCTGACTTCAGCTCCAATATCTATTATTGCAACTCTAGTCATTTCCTTGCCTAAAACCTTCCAGGTGCTAAAAATTATGAGAAAAATGGGTCACATGCTCCTCATGGTACACAAAGTCCTCTATGACTGGATCCTGTTTCCTTCACCACGGTCATTTCTCTCTACCCACCACCCAACTCCCAACAGCCTAAGCGATATTGAAGTGCTTGAGATTCCTTCATGGACTGTGTTGTTCCAGAGGAGAGACTGTTCCTTCATTTCTTTGGAAAACTGTTAATTTACACTCATCCTCTAGGATTCAGCTCACTGTCATCTCCTCCAAAAAGTCTTCACTGGACCCTCCAGTCAGACTGAGGCCCTTTTCTTGATATTTCCATAGCACTTCATATTAGGTTGAAAAAACATCTTTGACCCTGCCTATGAGGGCATGCCCTGTGTCATGGTTGTCTGTGTCTCCTTAAGCCCATCAGAGGGACAATAGTCACTTGGTTAAAAAAATATCTGACCATACAATAGTAAATTGAGAGAAACAATGCTTGCTTTGACACCTCATAGGTTTCTGGTAAGTAAAAGTTGAATATTAGCATAATGCATGTAAAGGTGTATGGGAAAATGAGCATTTATTTAATACTTAATATATTCATTTATGCATTAATTCCCCAAATACTTATTGAATATCAACCAGGTGCCTGGGGTACTAGAGACATAGAGAAAAAAGTAGATCAAGTCTCTTTTTTCATGGAACCTACATTATAAGTGGGAAACAGTTAATATAGAGATGAATAAATATATATCACATTATGTGAAGTTGTATAAAGAGAAACAGAGCAATGTGAGCAAATAGAGATGGATAGGGGTTACTATTTTAAATAGGGTGGCTAATAAGGGTCTTTCTGATGAGGCAATGTGTGGGCCTGAAGGAAGTAACAAAGCAAGCTATTTGACAATATTGGTGACAGTGTTCTAGACAAAGAACACATCAAATATGAAAGCCTGGAGACAGGATCATGTTTGGCATATTCAAGAAATAGCATGAAGCCAGTATGAATGAAGGACACTAAGTGAGAAAATCTGATGGGAAATGAAGTAGAAGAGGTAACAAAGAGACCAGCTGATGTAGGTCCTTGAAAACCATGGACTTGCCTTTTATTTTAAGTGAATGGAAGTCATTGGAAAAGAGCAGGCTTTCATGGTATAGAAGGCTTCCTCAGGCAAGCTGGACTATATGAGGAGCATACATGGAAACCAGTAACCAACGATCACTGCATGGACCAGGGAGGTAGAGATCAGATTTGGGATTTAGTTTGAAGACAGGGCCACTTGGATTTGCTGATTGAATATGTGAGAAAAATGAGTTAAAGATGACTCTGGTATTTCGAGCAGCCGGAAGATTGGAGTTACAGTTTTTGAGATGTGGGAGGCTATAGAAAGAACAGGTTGGGGCAGGGTGTGGGTAGTTAAGCACAGATCTGGTTAATGGATGTCAGAGCGTGGTTATACGCTAACAAGAGTGATGCAGCAGAGATTTTAAAAAAATCATGTAGGAGACAGGGGCGAATTGCTTGAGTGATATCCATGATATGACAATAGGGTGTGAGGCATAGCAGATGGTGCACCCCTGTAATACACTATACAAACATAAGGCTCTATTAGATACATCTTTATTAACTAGAGTGATGTATATTCTAGCTGTTGTATTCTTCGGGGGCTAACTATATTTTCCAGTTGAACTAGTCCAGTGAATTAAAAGGGCTAAAAGACCACAGCAATGACACAGAGTCACCCTCAGACACAGCACTGTAAATATCATCTGCCCTTTTCAAGATTATATTCATATCTATGGTCTCCCTTATAGATGAAAAAACAGAGGCTCAAGATTTTAAAGGGTTTACCTAAAGTCACATAGTTTATTAGTGAAAGAATTAGGACTAGAACCTGGGTTTTCTGTCTGACATCCCAGGGCTCTTCCTAATAATTGGGATCTCAGTCATATTTTGTACCTGCCTTCTAGACCTTGTCCCTGACCAAGAAGAGACTTAAACACATTTCCAAAGGGGCATTTACCTGGCAACTTGGTCTCTCAATTCACTGATTTCCCCTGCTTACTTTCTTCATCATTCTCATCCTCAGCATAAAAGAAAAGGCTTATAATCTTCTCTTAGGAAAGTGATTAATTATGGGGAGAAAGAACTGGCTTGCTGTCAGGATGCATAAGGAAGACCATGTCTCTCTCCTCCCCAGGAAACCAACCAACCAACCAACCCGTTGCCATGGTTCTTTCTGATTTTTGGGCTTAATGCTCCTGGTTTGCACCTGGAGGACTTAAGAGGATTGATTCTCCGGGCAGTTTAGATAAGCAGAGAAGCTTCCACATGTTTATTTATAGGTTATATTGCAGATTTCACCTTCCTTTTCTTCTTCTCCTTCCCCTTACTCTATTTTCCAAACACTTAAAGGGGTTGCAGAATTCAGACTATAAATTTAGCAAAAGCAAATAGATGAGACAAAAAAGATGAGGGAAAATAGAGGAATGAGGATTGGATGATTCTGAAGTAAGATAAGACATGAAGGCCATAAATCCCTACACATCTAGAAATAGCCTGCACACTTGGCTCTGAGCTCAGCAGGCAAAGCAAAGGGGAAAACACAACTAGTACAATATCCACAAGGGTTCACAAGATTTTAATAAGCCAGTTGTTCAGAAATATAGCTTTTTCTAGTATTAATATATGACTTTTGTCCCATAGGCCATTGAAAGAGGACACTGGGAAATAGAATAGATGAAGTCCTCATATCCTCACAGTGAGTACAGGTGTTTCCTGACTGTTCTCCAAAAGGAAAGAAAAGAAAAAGAAAAAGAAAAGAAAAATGTTTGATAGTATAAGGCCTTAAATGAGCTAGTTCAGTAATAGTAACTCCATGAAGAAACATTGCAAATTGATCCAGATGTAAACTTTTTGTTAGTCTGGCTTGATGCATTTCTTAAAATTTTTATTTTAAAATATTTATTAAAAAAAGTTTTTTAGTCTCAGGACTGCTTTACAGTCTTAAAAATTATTGAGGGCTTCAAAGTACCTTTGTTTATGTGGGTTATATCTATAAATATTTACTCTATTAGAAATTAAAATGACAACTTTGAGAAATATATATTTATTGATTTATTTAAAATAATAAATCCATTAGTTACATGTCAACAGAATAACATTTTCCAAAACAAAAACTTTATTGAGAAGAGTAAACTGTTTTACATTTTGGTAAATTTCTTTAATGTGTGGTTTCATAGAAGACAGCTGAGTTCTCATATTTGCTTCTGCATTCTAGCTGTTAAGATGTTTTCGTGGAAGTATATGAAGAAAAACATCACACAGATATGTCATTGGAAAATGGAGGAGTATTTTAAGAGCTTTTTCTGACAATTGTGGATATTCTTCTCTAATACTACAACAAAATTTGACAAGTGGCTATTTCTTAAAGGCTAGTTGCCATGCAGAGTCTGAAAGTATGTTAATGAACTTTTCATATGCTACTGTTACATTACAACCCATCACTCTGTCTTATACTTTGAATGGATCTTTTACCCATGCATGATTTTCTGGCATCATGTATTGGTCATTTGGGAAATACTAGCTCACTGAGTTGTTGACACATTTCATTATACAATCTCAAAAATCACATCTGTTAATGTCACAACTGATCTCATTAGAAAGTCTTGAGAAGCTGTCAAGCTCACAGTAGCAGGTACAAGTTCTCCAAATTTCTAATTTTCAGTGGAAGTTCAAATCTTATCACTGGCAACAGATACATTCAATTGTTTCCCTTGAAGTGACAGGCTCCTTTTTTTCATTTTGAAGAAAATGTTTGCCAAATACCCAAATCTGAATAGCCATAGCTTGACTGTCAGTTGTTCTTTCAAGAAAAAAATGGTGTTTGAAGAAAAAAGAGGCGAGTTCAGCTCATAACTCAGTTGCACAAGTGCTTTTCCTAGAGAAAACCATCATGCTTTTGTATGCAATGGAACTGCTTTATTCATGCTTTCCATTTCATCACACAGAGTATCATATTATTCTGTGCATTTCAAGGTTGAGATTAAATAAAATTAGTAATTTACTTTAGCATCAAGGACATGAAATAAATAAATTTTGTTTTTGTTTGCTTGTGTTTCTTCTTGTGTTGGTTTGTTTTCTACTGTGAGGGTATGGTAATGAAGAAGAAAAAGATGAACACTACTAGTATAGTTGGCGCCACTGCCTTGATTCATGCTAAGGCACCAGCAGTTTACCACTGCATCTGCACCATTCATGCAACACATGTCAACTCAGTAAAAAAGGCAACATTAGTAATTTTAGTATTAATTAGTATAATATAATTACATATTTGTATATACTCAGAATAATTAGTCTTTGTAGTAATATGCAAATAGAATTGATCTTGTGAACCCTCTAAAAAGGTCTCTTTGAGCGCTCTTTGAGAACTACTGATCTAGAAGAAAGGATGAGATGCATATTCACCAGGTAATACATTTTATATATAAATTAGATATATATATAATATATATTTATAGCATTCAGATGCTACAAAATAATGGATGTACAATATAGTGATTCACAATTTTTAAAGGTTATATTGCATTTATAGTTATTATAAAATATTGGCTATATTCCCCATGTTGTATAGTATATCTGTATAGCTTACTTTATACATAGTAGTTTGTACCTCTCGATCCCTACCCCTATATTGCCCCTCCTCCCTTCCCTCTCCCCACTGGTAACCACTAGTTTGTTCTCTATATCTGTGAGTCTACTTTTTTTTGTTGTTATATTCACCAGTTTGTTGTATTTTTTAGATTCTACATATAAGTGATAGCACACAGTATTTGTAGTTCCCTGTCTGACTTATTTCACTAAGCATAATACCCTCCAAGTCCATCCATGTTGCTGCAAATGGCAAATTTTTTTCTTTTATATGGCTGAGTAATATTCCATTGTATATGTATGCCACATCTTCTTTATCCATTCATCTGTTGATGGGCACTTAGGTTGTTTCCATATCTTGGCAATTGTAAATAATGCTGCTATGAACAACTTGGTGCATGTATCTTTTCGTATTAGTGTTTTGCATTTTCTGGATGTATACCCAGGAGTGGAATTGCTGGGTCATATGGTAGTTCTATTTTTAGTTTTTTGAGAAACCTCCATACTGTTTTCTGAAAATAATGGACTTTTAAATTAAACTTATTATTTTGAGATTAGTCACATGTAGTTGTAAGAAATAATAGGAAGAGATCCTGTGTACCCTTTACCCAGTTTCCCTTAATGGTAACATCTTCCAAAACTATAGTACAATGGCACAGCCATGTTAATTATATTGATACAGTCAAGATATAGAATAGTTCCATTACCACTAGGACCTCTTGTGTTGCCCTTTTATATTTATGCCCACTTTCTTCCTCCCCATTGCCTCCTATCTTCCATCCCTGACTCCTAGCAATCATTAATCTATTTTCATTTCTGTATTCTGTCATTTCAGTAAGATTATATAAATGGAATCATAAAATATGTAACCATTTGAGATTTTCTCTCAGCATAATTCCATGGAGATTCATCCATGTTATTGCATGTACCAATATTTTATTCCTTGTTATTGCTGAGCAGTGTTCCACTGCATGGGTATGCCAGAGTTTGTTTATCCATTCACCTTTGAAAAGCATTTGAGTAGTTTCCAGTTTTGGTTATTATAAATAAAACTGCTATGAAAATTAATGTATGGGTTTTTGTGCTATGAAGATTAATGACAACATAAGTTGTCATTTCTCTGGGGCAAATGCTCAAGGGTACAATTGCTGGGTTGTATGGTAATTACATGTTTGCATTCCAATAAACTGACAAACTCTTTTCCAGAATGGCTGTACCATTTTTCATTCCCACCAGCAAAGTATGAGTGATCCACTTTCTCCACCTCCTTGCCAGCGTTTGGTGTTGTCACAAATTTTAATTTTAACCATTATGATAAGTTTATAGTGATATCTCATGTTTTAATTTACATTTCTCTAATGAATAAAGATGTTGAACATCTTTTCATGTGCTATTACAGTATATCCTTGCCATCAAAATGCTGTTCATGTCTTGCCCATCTTCTAATTGGGTTGTTTCCTTTTTTTTTTTTTACACATAAGTTCTGAAAGTTCTTTATAAATTGTCGAAGGCATGAGACTCAGGTTGGGATCAATTTTTTGCCTATGAATGTACTAGGACTTATGCATTCCATTTAAATTTTAGAATAAGCTGGTCTATGTCTACAAAAGCTTTGCTAGTATTTTTATAGAAATTGCATTAACCTACACACCAGTTTAGGGAGAACTGACATCTTTACTATGTTTTGTCTTTCCAATCTATGAGCACAATATATCTCTCCATTTCTTTATTTCTTCTTTGATTTCTTTCATCAGCATTTCATAATTTTCAGAATACAGATACTGTACATTTTTTCTTAAGTTTCTACCTAAGTATTTAATTTTATTTAGAATAAGTATAAATGGTATTGTGTTTTAATTTTGGTTTCTACATGTTCATTGTTAATACATAGATATGAGATTGATTTCTGTACTTTTATCTTGTGTCCTTGACCCTGTTAAACTAACTTATTAGTTCTAGATTTTTATAGATTCCTTGGGATTTTCTATGTAGATAGTCTCATGCAATCTGTAAAATAGGACAGTGTTTTCCCTTCCTATTCAATTGCTATTTATTTTCCTTGCTACATTGTAGTGTCTAAAACTTCCACTACTGTGTTGAACAAGAGCAGTAAGAATGGACATTTTTTTCCTTGCTCCCAATCTTACAAGGAAAGCATTCAACCCTTCTCCATTAAGCATGATGTTAGCTGTAAGTTTTTTTGTAGATGTTCATTATCTAGTTGAAGAAATTTCCCTCTATTCCTAGTTTGCTGAGAGTTTTTAATCACAAATGGGTGTTGGGTTTTGTCAAATAATTTTCTGCATCAATTGATATGAACATATGGTTTTTCTTGTTTACCTTATTGATGCAATGGAATATACTAACCGATTTTTTTTTTTTGGCTGCATCACACAGCTTGTGGGATCTCAGTTCCCTGACCAGTGATCGAACCCATGCCCTCTGAACTGGGAGTGCAGAGTCTTAACCACTGGACCACCAGGAAAGTCCCTATTTTTATGTATTGATGGATTCAATTTGATAATATTTTTAATTTTTTTTAATTTTTTTTTTTTTTTTTTTTTTTTTCGATACGCGGGCCCCCCCCCTG